>NC_136501.1:90446098-90501098 GCF_053919585.1 Euprymna scolopes | reverse complement strand
GAAACTCAAAATAATTAATCAGGAACTCAAAGATCTTTTTTTTTTATATAGATTGTATATGTGTACGTTTTGTTTTTTGGTGTTTTCTTTTTCTTTGTTTTGGCCCATGATTTTGATTCGATTTTTATAAGCTCCATAAAAAAATTAAAAAAAAAAAAAAGCAAAATGAAAAATATAATTGTTTATTCCAACCAAACAGCGGACACATCAAATGTGAATGATAGAAAATTAAAAGAAGCCATCCAAAATTGAACACTAACAAAACTGTCGAACCATTTGAGTTGAGCGCCACGATCGGTCGCCATTTTGTCTGTTTACGCTGCTTTCTTGTTTGCTGAAATAAAAAGACAAATCATCACAATGACATGGCTGCTTTTGTTGTGGTTTTGAAAGCAGGGAGGTATTTTTTGTAATTTTGCACATGAAGACGCTATCTTAATCACCCCCTGTCGAAAATGAGATTCTTCATTTAGCTTAGGAGTAAATCCAATACGTACAATCTGAGATGAACATGCCTAACTTTAAATTGTTATTAATGTTGTATTCTTGGAGTGTATCCGAATGATTATCTCATTTAACTATTTATCATATCTTTATTACAATAGCTCTGATAGAGCCAATGCATCTACTATTGAGCTTAGTTTATATTTGCCTTGGCTGGCTATTTATATGTCCGCTTTTCCCTTTGTTTAGACGCACACATACACACTCAAATGAAAAATAAAATTTACAATATTCATTTATACACCAGATATTCAAACAAGGAATATATATAAAAAAAAGATTTTTCCTCAATTCAGAGAGTTTCAAAAGTAAGCTCTTTTCGTTATTTTTCATCATTTCAATTTGTCTGACATAAATGCGCTGTTTATAATACTGTTATAACGATAGGATTATATATATATATAGCTGAGAATTATATAATGTCGGTTTCGGGGGGAAAAATATTCAGAAGAGAACTTTTTTATTTTTCTAATTTTTCTTAAACTAAGGTAAACGTTATTAAAAATGACGACGATTGGCATATTTACCGATACAAGCGACTTCCGGTTTTGAAACTCGTCGGAAGTAAACGAACGGTGTTACTTAATCTGAAAACTCCGACGAAAGTGTAGGTCAACACATATGTGGATTTTTTTGATTTTTTTTCGTTGAACTATGTTCATTTGTAGAAACGCTTTATATTTATAATGAATTAAAATTAAATTAATGGAAAATAAAATTAATGAATATTTAACATTGTTAAAAATTTTAAAAATAAATTAAAATTAAACGTAAACTAAAAGAAACGTAATAAAAAAATGTACATTTATCAAATATACAACAAAATGTACATTTATCAAATATACAACAATAAATAGGAATTCAGTCGGTGATATTACCAAACAAGTGTTTATTATATATTATTTTTATCGGAGTCCTTTTGATTGAGTAATTTGTGTATTTCTTCTTTTTTTAAAAATTTATTTATTTATTTATTTATTTATTTGCGGACTGTTATCCTCATCTTCATAGTTATTGTTGTTTCACCAAGTTTCGGACAACTAACCCTCTGTCCTTCTTCAGGTGATTAACTACGACGGGATACGAATGCTGAGTCTTGTCACTATAATACCATTCGACACGGAGCATACAATGGAAGACCAGATAAGAACGAAAACTTGGATTTATAAGACTAAAAACTCAACCTTGATCGACCTCCGGGACCCTTGGCGCAGTGGATAAAGGCGTTGAGTTTCTACAGTTCCAGGTGAGCATTGTCTGAAAATAGCGGTTTCATTCCTATCCAAAGAATACCAGAAGATTAGTTGGCTAAAACGTGGTGAGACAACGACAACTATGGAAGGCAGTAATTACTGGGGATAAAGTTACAAGACTCAGCATTCTTATCCCGTTAATCACATGAAGAAGGCCAGAGGATGAGTTGGCCGAAACGTAATGAAACAACAACTATGGAGATGAGGATAACAGTGGATCGGTAAATATACAAGATCGCCAAAATAACTTAAAAATCTGTGTTTGCCTTCGTTTCTGAAAAAAAAAAAACTTTTGATGTATACTCAGGTTTTTTCAAGACATTTTTTAAAAATTTTTTAGTATCATTTTTTTAAATGATACTAAAAAATGTTTTTTTTTGCTTTGTTTTCCATCAATATCGTTCTTGACGATTCTAATATCTATCTAATAGTGTTTTTTTTTCTTTGATCCATTATGTGGACGTTGTGAAGTTTCGTCTGACTATTGCTATAATCTCTGAAGACGAATTGTTCTATATGATGACTTCAATTTTGTTCAAGTATGCTCTATAATTCCTCCAGAAACACGTGTAAGATTTTTTGTTCCGAAACTGACGTTATGATAAAATTCTGATTCATAATTATATATATTTATAACTCAAGTGAACATTTTAAAACAATTTTTAAATTGTTAAAGTTTTAAAAGTTTAAATATTGAGCTTTGGAAATTGATTCCCATAAGAATTGATCTGAACTATATATATATATATATATATATATATATTGCTAACACACACACACACACATATATAAGGGGAGTACAAAGTGGGCTTGGGTTTACTTTCAGCAACCCCATAATTCTCGTTTCCCTTATATTGTCCTTTAGTCCTCACATTCCATGAGCTACGTTTCTGACAAAGGAGGAAAAATTACTGTTTTCTGGATCATAATCTATCCATTTAATACTTATTGTTGGTTAGTTTTTTGTACCTTTTCTTTTAGCTCCTTACATGAAGATGCTTCATGCTTTGTCTGGAGTTATTTTCATATATATATATATATATATATATATATATATATATATATATATATATATATATATATATATATAAGTTGAAGTTTTTTTGTCGCACTGACATTGATATTAAAAGCTTACTTTTCTATTAAAAAATTATTAAAACGAACTTCTTAATATACTAAGTCGTGGTTATGTGAGCGACTGATTTCATGAAAGTTAACTAATTTGCATATTCTTTTGAAAAACGAGCGTTCATTAATTAATTATTCATTTTTAAAAATAGTTTCCTTTAACTATTACACCCACTTCTATGTATGCATATTTCCTACATTCTGCATAATTGTGCAGCATTTAAGATGTAAATGTTTTAACACACACACACACACACACACAAACACACACACACACGCAAGCGCACACACACACACACACAAACATGTGCTCGAACATTTTCATTCTAAATGCTACACAATTATGTACAATGTAGAAAATATGCATACATAGAATTGAGTGTAATGCCAGCCTCACCCGCTATTGCATATATTCAAACCGAGGGATCTTTTTAAGATTCTAACCGTCTGTTTAAGTGCAATTTTTTTGTATCTTTCTTACACTTGGTTCACCGGGTACATGTACCCGTCTAAATAATGTGCACCAATGCTGTGCCATAGCATTAATTAATCTAAAACTTCTTTTATATATAATTGTGAAAATGTTTAAGCAAAAAAAAAAAAAAAAAAAATCCTCAATTTGTCTTGTATAACTTCATACAAGATTAATGCTGCAATTTGACTGGTCGTTTATAGACACAATGGCGACTAAGCTTTGTAATTTGTTGCTTTGTCCTCCTAAACAAAACATTTTCCTGTTCTTTTCTTTTCTCACCGAAGTTTGGAACAAACGTTTGCAATAAAAGAGAAGAGAACAATTAGATGATCACATTCAGCACAAACAGCAGACGTACACGCATTAGCTCATCTAATCACAACAATTGGACACCATTAATCCATTTGCAAGCCGATAATTCTCTTCAATCCTTTACAAAATTATTTTTAAAAAATCTGGTATTTATTTACATTAATAAAATCATTTTCATTTCTACTCATATTTCTGGGTACATGGACGCCATGCGGTCTTGTAGTTCAGAGTTTGCTGACTCTAGATAATAAAATAATTTTATTTTTTATTACAATTCTACTCAGTATTTAGGGTTCTTATTTGGATTAATATACAAGCAAGATATGACAGTTCACAAGAAAATAACAAGAAAACTATCCGACATACTTGCGTATCAGGGGAAATTATTTGTGTACATCAAAAATTACGGAAAATATCAAGTAGAATTAGAGTAAAAAGTTAAATTAAATATGTTCAATGGACCGACCCTGTTTTTCGTTTTGTGTAACTCTTCTAAATGAAAGACGAGAAATGGCGTCGTTCTAATCTATATTTGGACATATAAGAGAAAAAAAAAAAACGATATTTATTTTTTACTAAAATTATACTCGATATTTTTCCGTAATTTTTGGTGTACACAAATACATTTTGTTTGATGCGTAAATATATCAAATAATTTTCGTGTTACTTTATTTTGAACTGTCATATTTTACTTGTTGAGTAATCTAAATAAGAACCGTAAAGATTGAGTAGAATTGTAATAAAAAAAAAATGAAATTATTTCGTTATTCAGAGTCAGCAAATGCCGAACAAAAAGGCAGCATGTCGTCTGCATATCAGAAGAAGGGAGATAATCTTCTACAACGTGCTGGCTTAAAGACGCATAATGACGTAGCTTCAATGTATACTCAGAAATATGAGTAGAAAGGAATTTTATTTATTACTAAAATTCTACTCGACAATTTTCCGTAATGTTTGGTGTACAAAATATTTTCGCCTGTTACGTAAGTATATCAACTAGTTTCCTGTTATTTTTTATTTTGAACTGCCATATTCCAATTGCGTATTAATCGAACGATCCTTCTAATAAAATTTTGTTAATTCCATTCCTTTTATTTTCTCATGACTGATTAAAAAATTGTTATATTGAAGATTAAAGTTTCTTTTCCGATACACAAGAATCACATTACAATAAACATCACTTATGTTATTTATCTGTCTAGCTATCTATCTATGTTATCCAAGAACTAAGAATCACTGACTATTGCAATAGAAAGCACTAGACATTGTTTAACAGACTATCCATTTAGATTACAACTAGAAGCAAAGCATTTGACTTGGACTGTACTTTTCTATATTGCTCAGACCTTTGGCAAGTTAAGTACATCATTTTCAAATCTCATTTAAATATATATATATATATATATATATATATATATATATGTGTGTGTGTGTGTGTGTGTGATTATTTTATTCAATTTAGGTAAACAAAATTACCATTTGTCGCTACAAGAAATTTACTGTTTCAATCTAAAATGAGTTCATCAGCTGAAAGAAGCCTGTTCTTACTTAAGGCCAGTCTTGAGATTAAAAGACTGGCCTAAAGAGTGAAGGCTTCTGCCGTCTGATGAAATTGTTTTAGATTAAAACAGTAAATTTATTGTAGCGGCAAATGGTAATTTTCTTAAATCATATATACACACAAATTTATATATATATATATATATATATATATATATATATATATATATATATAAATTTATATATATATGATTTTTCAGCCCATTAAAAATGGGTAAAAGTTATAGACTAAGCGGTTTATGCCAAATTTATGGTTGAATTTATATATATATATATGTGTGTGTGTGTGTGTGTGTGTGTGTGTGTGTGTGTGTGTGTGTGTGTGTGAGTGTGTGTGTGATGTTTTTGTAAAATATGTTTTTTCAATTATATTTCACCCTTTGTGCATACTAGTCTTTTTAGTTTAAAAACTCAATGCTTTTTTAATATAACAACAGAGCATATATAAAAGAATAACAGTATAGCTACATTTCAAGTTCTGAATATTTCTTTTTCTTAGCAAACAGTTCTGACAGCATATCAAAACTTCAGAAAATTTTTTACAGGTCTGTTTCATTCTGCAGAAGCAATCAATTATTATTATGTCAATATTAGATCTATTTTTTCCGAGGAGTATATGTATGAAAAGATTCGATATTGACATAATAATAATTGATTGTTTCTGCGTGACGAAACAGGTTTGTAAAGAAATGTACCGAAGTTTTGGTATTCTGTAAATAAATGTTTGGAATTTGAAATGTAGCTATATTGTTATACTTTATATATATATATATATATATATATATATATATATATATATATATATATATATATATTATATATGCAGCCCTGTCATATTAAAACAATACTTTTAATTTAATGGCTTGAATCAATGTAGTATCGAGCCCTTGTTTACAGTCCAGTCTAGGAAATGACTTCTTGAAGAAACAAGATGGCTACCACTGATCACGTTACTCAAAACCAATATTTACGGCATATACACATGCTTATATTTTATATTTAATATTTTTAATGCAAATAGGTCATAAATGAGTAGGAAAAGCGAAATAAATTGAAGCGGAAGTACCTAAGGTCTGAGCTTTATGACTGAAACATAACTGAATTTTAGAGATGCTATTAGGTACAGAAGAAGACGAAAAGAAAGCAAAGGCAGTCAAGACATTAAAGGATACAACATGAAGACAGTATAATAAAGATAATGCATGATATCCTGAAAATGAAAAATAATGACAGCAGATACAATTCCATTTTTAACCTGCTTTCATCCATCTGGTAATAGCTCAAATGGTAACAATGAAGGCTGAAGCGCTAAATAACAACTATGGCTGGAGCGTTGAATGCTTAGGTTTCGATTCCAGCTGATGGCACCAAAGTGATTTCTCGAAATCATTGCTACATATATTGGGTACACTATAATAATCAATAGAAATTTTGTTCTATGTAATAATAAATACGAAATCTGTGTTAATTAAAATATTATATTTAAACGTATTTTATGAAATGGCAACGCCGTGTAGCCTGCTAATATATATATATATATATACATATACATATATATATATATATATATATATATATATATATGTATATATATATGTGTGTGTGTGTGTGTGTGTGTGTGGCTATGTAAAGCCCAAATTTAAACTTGTTCGAAAACATTCTTCATTTTAAATTTTACACTATTATCTAATCTTTGATATGTTCGCCCGACATAGCGCACACTGCAGCTACATTTGAATAAATAAATTATAGAATTGTTATGGTGGTGGTGGTGGGGGGGGGAGAACGTCTTTACAAATTGAAGACAAAATAGGTTTACAAGAAAAAACAATACGGTTATTTGATGCAAAGTAACATTGTTGTGCGACAGAAGAAATTTGCTTGGCAAATCTTTCACTAACATTACCTAGCCAAGGTAGGCGTAGGTAGATAAGGCATTTGTCAACAGATGCCTGTTTAATTTTATTGAAATTAGAAATTTTATTTCTAATTGTACCTATTTACAATACCTCCCCACGGGACAGAGTAAGACACCAGGGTCGTTTTTAACGTGGAGAAAAGGTACCAAAATAAAAAATTGTCTCAGTCGTGAAGGGTTTCTCCCCCACTTAAAGAGAACGAGAAATGGCACTGCCGCATCTGAAGAACAATCAAAAGGCCATTTGTAGATTCGACGATTTGCAAAGGAAAACCATTATTGCAAAGAGTCTTGGTAATAAATTTGACTTCATTTAATTTGGTCTCTGAGCATATCATACAAGCTCTATGGATAAAGATATTGATAAGATTATATTTTTGTTTGGTGGGGCAAAAAGAGTCTCAACGTATGTAAAGACCAGTGAGCGTAGGTTTACGGTAGATGGAAGTCAAGAAAACGGAAGGTGTTTTACAAACCAGTACATCTAGAAAAGGAAGGGAAGAATTACTTTCTTTCTCTATAGTAAATTTTAGAACTGGATATTATTAAGGGATGCAAAAAAGGTATCCGCTTCTGTTTCATTGTTGAATAGACAAAAAGTGTCGTCAACATAACGAAAATAAATATCTGGTTTTTGAAAGCCAGATAAAAGACCTTTTTCGTGGAAACCTACGAAAATATTTGCCAGAGCAGGTCCCAGGGGAGAACCCATGGAAACACCATCTATCTGCCTGTACATAATGTTATTAAAACTGAATTCGACCGACATGGTGGCGAATTCCATAAGTTCCACAAAAATTCTCAGGAATAGTAGGAGTTGGGAGCTGACTGCGATAAAGGGCATCAGCACATATATCAATAGTCTCTGAGAGTGGAACGCAGGTAAAAAAGGTTTTCAATATCGAAAGAACACATAAATTTGTCAGTCTGAGTATAATTCTGCATAAATTTAGCAAAAGAAAAAGAATCTTTAATGCAGAAAGAACTATACTCATCCAAAACTGGTTCTAAAATATTTTAAAGCCATTTGGCTACTTTATGTTGGGCGGAACCTATCATGGATAATATCGGTCTTAAAGGTACCCTACTCTTATGAGTTTTAAGTAAACCGTAGAGACGGGGACGTAGTGAACCAGTCGGTCTGATCAAATCAGAAATGTAGGAAGAAAGAACTTCACTCTTCACCCATTTAACCAGACGTCTTTGGAATCTAGATCCAATAGATACAGTAGAGTCATGTGTCTCTACCGGACCTAGCTGTACAAATTTAGAGGTGTCATTGAGGATTGTCATCATTTTATTGACATAATTCTGGTGGTCAAGTATAACAACACCAGAGCCTTTTTCCGGTTTAGTGATAGTAAGAGATTTATTCTGTCGTAGTGTTTTGATAACACGGAAATGTTCATTTCGCCATTTGGATTCACTAAACGAGACTGGTGTACCTGCATATGAATGAGCAATATAATTCAATTTCGCCTTAAGGTCACTAACCTTACTGTCGGAAACAGGGGAAAGTCTTGCTAATTGTGCTAAAAAGACTTCGAATTCAGAGTAAATCTCTTCACGTTTGGGGTTGGAATGGGGAATGCAGAAGTCCAATCCATGTGAAAGTATATTCAATTCGAGTTGAGACAAATGCGAGGAAGAGATATTAAGGACGTTTCTAGCAATATCCGGGCTAGTCGAGCAACCAAATTTTTTATATATTAAATGTTGCAATTTATTCTGGTGTTTTGACTACAACCTTGAAAGGCTGCGTTCGTGTATTCTTGCAACATAACGAATAAATCGAAAACCGGTCAGCTGACGCATTCATTTTTATTTTTTTAATTTCACAATCTAAAATAAAGAATGTTTTCGAATAAGTTTAAATTTGGTCTTTACATAGCCATAATAAAATTTTGTACCCCGCAATATATATATATATATATATATATATATATATATATATATATATATATATATATATATATATATATTGCGCCGAGACATAGAAATTTCTAGGTTAGCATGTGGGGGCACATTTAAAACCACTGGGAGAGATGCACCCTTAGTCTTTGTTAAGACATGCATCTAGAAAGAAAACTAATGTAAAAGCTGAGGTCTACTGTTTGCTCTGTCTTGTGACAATCATTTGCCCCACTGTGGTTAACAGTGGTTCTAAGAAATGTGGATGGTACTCCACAAAGTCTTCACCACTATAGACAACTCATCTGTGTTGATTTTTCACAACTTAGTTCCTTGAACCTCATATGTCGTGATCCAGTCTAATTTATATAATTATTACGGTTCCTCACATTGCTATAGCCTTCTTATACTCTTTCACATTTATTTATCAACAATGCTTTAAGCAAACTACCTTTCCCTCTGATATATATTTATCTGAAATAGCTGAGTGTATTTAACAACAGTAATCGAGTAATAAAATTCAATAAAAATCGTCTTAATGAACGGTCGTTTGTAGTCGTAACTTATGATAAGCTCCAGCTTCCGCCGTATTTTTCATTCGTCCGCATTTATAGCTTATACCAGCCAATTGTATTCGTATTCAAAACAATAAAATCTACCAATGCATCTGCTGTCATAAAACTAAAATGAATGAATAATGAGTTAAATTAATATTAATATAAGATAATATATGAGAATTAATATATTATTGGGTTGGCAACTAAGTTCGCACTGACTTTTTTTTTTTATTTAGAAATCTATTCTTTTATAGAATTTTATGTTTAGAATCATTTCGCAATATTTAGTTTTTTAATTTTGAATTAATTTAAATAAATTTCCATCCATTTTCAGATCGTTAAAATGAAGAAATACCAATTGAAGAAAAATTAACATTTGCGATACCTTCTATTTGCTTTTGTTTATTTATTTTTTTAAATAAAAGCATTGAAAAGCAATGCAGGCGGGAGTGGTACCATTAAAACGAGGTACCTCTCGTGCTCCAGAATTTATTTTTCTACATGGTCACCACCATTCTCAACGCACTATTGCCAGCAATAAACGATGGCCATGCAAGAGTTCCCGGAGCACACTGTCATACGAGGGTCATTCCGAAAGTAAAGACTCCTATTTTGTTTTAACTCAAAAAGTTGAAGAGTTACAAAGACAGTAATGGTACAATTAAAACGAGTGACCTTCTGTGGTCCAGAATTTATTTTTCTACATAGTCACCATCATTCTCAATGCACTTTTGCCAGGAATTCAATGACACATCTCTGCGCTATGACAGAGTAGAGTCTCAATATCTGTAACAGAGAAATGAAACTTTCAGGTAATGAATCCATAAGTTTAGTCATCATAACGATTGATTCGGGCGGAATAAAAAATAGAAGGTCTTACTTTTGGAACGTCCCTCGTATTTTTGCTTTTTAATTTTTTTTTTTTTTTTGAACGTTGAGAAAAAAGGTTGTAAATAACAAGAGAGACATTAACATTAGCGAATGATTACTTGTTTGGAATTAAACTTTGTAAATTTAAATATTAAAAAAAGGCGGAAACGATAAACATCTAGATTCACATCAAAAAACGATCATATTTTTTTGTTTTGTTTTGTTAGCGTATCGAATCAAAGCGGCATTCACCTTAAGCAGGATGAACCGACTTCCTCTAAAAGAGGAAGTCTAATGGACCTATGAAATTAACAAGTGGTCTCCAGTTGCTTCTATATCTCGATTAGAGATGATGACAACTTTAGGTTTTTGTAGTTCTTGCAGGAAAGTGTCGATGTTCTCCTACATACAGCGCCTGGTATTTCACCCTTTTAGTACTAACCAGGCTCAACGTTGCTTAACTTCGATTATCTAACGAGAATCGATGTGTGAACGTGATTATGTCATATATATATATATATATATATATATATATATATATATTATAATCTTATATACGTTTTAGAGTTGAACTCCATTTAGTATTACGTAGTAATACGAAGAAAAAACAGTTTAACACTTAGCGTCTTTTGTGATACAAAAAAAACAATCATGGCGTCATGATTGATGCAAACCTACTTCCGTTCAATTACGCCGCCATCTTAGAAATCCATCGATTATACTATTTACTGATAAAAATCGTGATTTTCTCCAGATTTCAGGTATAATACTAAATAGATGTTAACCCCAAATCATGCCATGATCTTAAAATATAATAATTTTATCGAGATTATGTAATTTTTTTTTTTATCACAATCTGTTCCGACGCAAATCACAACTTGGTTGCCAACCCAATATGTAAGTAATCACACATTTAATATACTACATAAATAATTACACATTTAGTATATTACAAAGACAACAGTATTTAATGAATATATTTGCTGTTGGCTTAATATTTTCGTCTCATCATATTTGTCTTCGTTTTTCGATCTTTTATGAATTAAAAAAAAAATCTTTTTACCATATGAAATAAAGATTCACAGTCTAGTTTACTCTTATCTTCGAGGGGCTCCCAGGCATTGATAAAAAGTGATCCCATGAGTGTGTGTATATATATATATATATATATATATATATATATATATATATATATATATATATATATATATATATATATATAAAAGCGATAGATATGGATACACATCTAGATAGATGTTATCTTGAAATCAAATAAAAAAAATTACACTGGTCAACAACAATCTGGAAAAAAAAAGTAGGTGATTCTGGATAACTTCAAGCCACTGAATTCAAATATAAAGTCACTTTTGCCCAATCAGCTCAAGGTGTCTTGTTTTTTAAAGTGATATTTTACACTTATTAATTTATTGTATGACTAACATGGAGATCTGACGTTGTTTGTGATTGAATGAGGATCAACAAATGATCCACCATCCCATACTTTCATTGTCATTGAAATCTTCCATTTTTTAATCAAATCAATCGATTACCTGCTTTACTTATCCCCTCACCCACCCCAGTGTATCTGGAGGAAGCTTAACATGCCTCCCCGGAGTGATTTAGACCACAATACATTGTAATCTACATTGCACTGTAGAGAATCTACTGTTGATTTTATAAAATTATCTGTAAATAATGGCTTCACTTTAAGTTTAAAATGCAAAAGTCAAGTATCATGGTTCAGTTGTACTCTAAAAAGAAAAATTCATTTCGAACGCGCCCCCGTCTTATTAAAGAACCAACTGCTGATTTTATGAAATTATGTTTACATAATAACTTGACTTAAAGTTAAACATACAAAAGTCAAGTATCATGCTTCAATTGTGCTCTAAAAAGAAACATCTATTTTGAACGTGTCAATGTCTTATAAAAAAAAACTACAGTTAATTTTATAAGCTGGGCCTTTCTGCTTGTGCGGTGATAATACTTTTCAAATGCACTTGTGATGTTAGGTTGTATAAAAGTGATAACTTTGGTCAAAATTGAACTTCCTTCTTTAATGGGATTTTTTTGATTATCGATTTCCGATACTTGCCAGACGCATTCCGATACAAAACTTACGTATGAACACTCCCAGACACATCAAGTACCTTCGTGTGAAATTCCAAATAAATCGGCCCAACCATTTTCGAGTCCATAGAGAACTCTCTCTCTCTCACACACACAGACCAAATTCCTTTTACATAATAGTAGAAAAGTAGAAATACTTAATTCGTTTAAAGAAGACTATATAATGTCCTTTAAATCAAGTTTTCACTGTTTCCATTAGAATTGGTAGGTTTTATACAAATCACATTCAATTAAATTATAAAGTTTGCATGGTTCCTGTAGATATTTCCATTGGTATGAACAGCTCTTTAGAACTTAAGGCACATTTTACATGTGATCGCTGGAAAAATGGTTGCATCATTCTACCGCTCCAGTGGGTATCTCACTGCTGATGCTATCCTCTACCTGTATAAGAGCGAAACACGTTCTCGAATGGAGTAATGTTGCCGCATCTGAGCAGGAGCTATCCTGCCTTGATAGCGTTCAAAACCAGCTTCGAAACCTTTTCTATTCCCTGCAACTTCTTTCCCACAGAAGAAACGTTGCGAGCTTGTCTCTGCTCTATCGTTATTTTTATGGCGTATGTTCGTTTGAGCTCCAATCTATGGTCCTCCCTTGCCGGAGTTCTCTCCCCCAATAAAAGCAAAAAAAAAAAAAACAAAAAAAAACAGGTTCCCCCACTTTCTATCTGTGTCTTAATATAAACGCAAATTCCATGAACACAGCTTCTTTCCTAGAACTACAATATGGTAGCCTTCAAGTCCAATGTAAACAAGTTCTTGTTGAGCTGTCCCTTTAAATAATCAAATTCTACCCAACTTACACCATTAACGATTACTACACTACCACTTTACATTCATTAACCCTTATCCTCGAGTGGCCTTCGGGTCTTGATAAATGGTGACTACGTTGTAAACATATAATCCCCTTGCTGTTATGTAAGTAAAAATTAATATATTTGTTTCAGCTTGATGTGTATTTCCTTTGAGATCTTGAGACTTTATTAAAGTTATTTAGTCTTTAAAATTCTTTTAACAATTTACTTCGTTAGTCGCAGCTGACCATAGCAGTTCTTATTCTTTAAACAAGCCGTAAAATGAATATGGAAACCGGAAATGCTGATGTGGTTATTTATATAATTTATTTATTTTATTTTTTTCATCGTAAATAGAATAAAAGTTGACGATTTAGTAAGAACGTTTTATTTTTGCATATTTTGAAGTGATGCTTGTAGATCAGGACAGATCATGGGCAGCCCACATAGTAAGCAAAGCTTGCAGAGACGAACTGAGACAGTGGACTAAATGTTTATGGAAAGAGTTAACATTTGACGTATCAAATGGTTTGGAAGGAGCAGAAAATATGATAACTGTTACATTTGTTGTGTCAATTTGAAAGATGTAAACATAATCGTTGCTCAAAAATATAATCTTGATGTATAATTTATGATAAACTATATGGAATGTTTAATGCTGGGAGGAGAGTATGAGTTGATACCAACAGAGAAAAGGAAATGGCGAGATTTTATTTCTTTGATCTAAGGAAATAATAATTTTATACTATTCATATTTCAAGAAAATACATTAAGAAGATGGAGTGATTCCATTTCTGGAACACCAACAAAAAAAAAAAAAAAAAAAAGACTGTATTTTTTTTGATTCAGCGTTTTAAAATTATCCCAAATCACTTATTAACTTCCTGACACTAAAATATATGTTGACCAGTGTTATCTGTTTCCTATTTTCTATTCTTATTAATTGACTCTTTGGTACTTATGCAGAATACGGACCGCGTTATCGTCGGCATATTCCGGACAGGTTATGTGAACCATCGGAAGGTGCCAAAACGCTTAGCCAATGAAATTGCAGCAGCTTACAATTGGCAAACATTATCTTTTATTTGTTACATTTTTTACGGCATCTTTTGTCTATTACACTGTTAGGTGAAAGTACAAAATAGTTACAAAACGCCCTTCGTTCTTCTTGTTAAGAATGGCTTTCTAAATTATAACGCTATTATTTCAGCACGGTATGTAAATTACATAAATACATTGGAATTATTATTGCAAAAAAAAACAAAAAACAGGAAGTTTTCGTACAGCACCTTCCGGCAGTTTATGAAACCTGTCCGGAATTCTGCATAAGTACCAATTCTTTTATGTATTTTCTGATGTTTTGGTCGTGTAAGAATGATCATTGTTCCAAGAAAAAAAAAATTGAAAAATAAATTAATAAAAACTAAGCAACAAAAAGGTAAAAAAAAAAAAAAATGTCTGATGCGTTGCTTATTCTTTTCCCCAATCGACAATGTCATAATGACTTCGAAAGCACAACAAAGTTGTAAAGAAGGAACGCGGCCAAAGACATGATCAATATGGAGAAACAATAATAGCCGGTCGGGACAGGAGACTTACCCCTGATAATAACGACACATTCAGTTTGTGAGATTGTGCCGTCGCTTTCTTTTGCCATACATGTGTAGATCCCTGAGTCATCGCTTTGAATGGGTCGAACATGCAAAGTTTGGGTTCCGTCGTCATCACTTGTCATCCGGCGACGTTTGTCTCTTGTGATCTGCAAAAAGAAAGGAACAAGCAAAAATAAAAGCAATCATCAAATTTGGTGTACTTTTAGGTAATCACGCAGAATACGGACCGTATTATGGTCGGCATATTTCGGGCAGATTATGTAAAATGTCGGAAGGTGCTGAAACGTTTAGTAAATAAAATCGCAGCAGCCAACAATTGACAAAAGGTATCTTTTGTTTATTAAATTCCTTTTTATAGTATAGTTTATTTATTGAATGATAAGGTGAAAGTACAGATTGATTTTTTTTAAATTCCCCCTCTCCATGTTAAGAATGACTTTCTAAATAATAACGTTATTATTTCAGCACCGTCTGTAAACTGAGAAATTTTTTGCATTGAAATTATCATACGATAATGATTTTTATTATATTATTTTTTTCTTTAATTTATAACCGTTTTCAGTAAAAAAAATCCCTCCAAAACAAAAAGTTTTTGTTCGGCAACTTAAAAATTATGCAGCGCTTTCGTAAAAAAAAAAAGAATATATATATATATATATATATATATATATATATATATATATATATATATATATATATATATATACACACTAGCAAATGTATCCGTCGTTGACTGGGTTAAAAAACAGCCTATAGAAAATGGACTCTGATTTATGAAAGTATGATAGGTCATGAAAAGGAAGGGTCGTAAAGAGATAGCTTCGAATTTGGGGGTATCAAAACCAAAGCAAAATATGATGAAAGTAAAAATAAAATAGATAAACCCCATAATTTATTATACCATACCTGTTCACACTGAAACACTTAGCACAATATTCTGTGGATCTATATTAAAAAACATTCTTAAACTTTGTGACATATTTCCATTCTATTGAGGTCAGGTGCGAACGAACACCTCATAATTTTATTATACCATATTTCTTCAAACTCAAACATAATTATCAAAGTGTACTTACGCAGATAGATATGAAAAGTCTTTATTAAAGTTTGTGCCTATTTCCATTCTATGGAGGCCAGGCGCGAACGCAGACCCCACAATTTTATTATACCATCCCTATTTAAGTTAAAACATACTTATCAAAGTATTATTATGTACATCTATATCAAAAACACTTGTAAACGTTTTTCATTTCGAACGCGCCCCCGTCTTATTAAAGAACCAACTGCTGATTTTATGAAATTATGTTTACATAATAACTTGACTTAAAGTTAAACATACAAAAGTCAAGTATCATGCTTCAATTGTGCTCTAAAAAGAAACATCTATTTTGAACGTGTCAATGTCTTATAAAAAAAACTACAGTTGATTTTATAAGCTGGGCCTTTCTGCTTGTGCGGTGATAATACTTTTCAAATGCACTTGTGATGTTAGGTTGTATAAAAGTGATAACTTTGGTCAAAATTGAACTTCCTTCTTTAATGGGATTTTTTTGATTATCGATTTCCGATACTTGCCAGACGCATTCCGATACAAAACTTACGTATGAACACTCCCAGACACATCAAGTACCTTCGTGTGAAATTCCAAATAAATCGGCCCAACCATTTTCGAGTCCATAGAGAACTCTCTCTCTCTCTCTCACACAGACCAAATTCCTTTTACATAATAGTAGAAAAGTAGAAATACTTAATTCGTTTAAAGAAGACTATATAATGTCCTTTAAATCAAGGTTTCACTGTTTCCATTAGAATTGGTAGGTTTTATACAAATCACATTCAGTTAAATTATAAAGTTTGCATTGTAAACGTTTTTTTTTTTATTTTCAATTTTTTTTATTTCCATACTTTGTGGACCAGGCGCGTATGCAGACCCCACAATTTTAATGAATCATCATTATGCCAGATCAAACATACCCATTCCTGGTTCTTGATACATCTTCTATCATTATATGTGATCAATTTTCTATAATAGTCAACCATATAGGAGGCTATTCGAGATTAGACACACACACAGACGTTCAGCTTTATATATATATATATATATATATATATATATATATATATATATATATATATATATTGTTATGTGACCGTTACACTTTAACTGTGTCGCTACATATCAAACCTCTCGGGCCCACACGTTGTCTGGTACCGTCGCAAAACAAACAAATAAGAAAGTAAGAAATAAAAATCCGACTCCACATTTTTTTAAACGTGCAAATAAAATCTATTTGTTCTTTGTTTTTCAAACAACGACGCATTTCATTATCTTCCAGAAGTCATTTCGCACCCCCATGTATTTTACAACGCTCTGCCATCGCACTTTTCTTCTCTCTTCGACCACGTGGTGTATTTTTCTCCTTTTCTTATCACGCACACACTTGCTTTTTCTTGTAACGCAAGCTCGCACACACTTGCTAAAATGGCTGCTGCTACTAATATTTTCACTAGTCAGCTATCCTACGGCTGTTGCTGATTTTCTCACACACGCATCACACATGATATGTTACACAGTAATGCAAAGGATTGCATAAAAATTGAAAAAAAGTTGAATGACGACATGTTTCAAAGACATGCCCCCCAAAAATGTACATTTGTTTTCATTTACAATTAAAAAATTGAAAAAAAAAATTGAAAAAAAAATTGAAAAAAAAAAGAGTTCAATGACCACATGCTTCAAAGACACGCCCCCCCCCCCCAAAAAAAAATGCATATTTGTTTGGGTTAACTACTTTTTAGTTGAATATTTATTTTCTAATCTTTTATTTAAATGAAGTTTTGTTGTAAATTCTGTTTTGTACTTAACGTATGAAGATGTGTTACCTTTTCTCCGCTCTTTTTCCATTCGATTTGTGCAATGTAACGGATGACGCAGGACATCTTCAAATAATCACCAATGCTGACTTCGAGCAACCTTGGTAAATCTTTCACAAAGATTGGAGGGAATTGTCTGAACAAAAATTAAAATAAAAAAAATAAAACAAAATTAAATACGAGGAAACTAATCAACATTCTCCAAGTAAATGACATAGAAATTAAAACTTATAAACATTAAATAATTCATACAATAATCAAAATTATAACCAATTAAATAATCATTCAATCATTCAACCCATATAAAAATCGATTAAATAACTCATCTAATAATACATATAAAAATCCAGTACATAAACGAAATGATAATCCATACAATAATTCATTAAATAACCCATGTAATAATCCATGTAATAATCCATTAAATAATCATGTAATAATCCATTAAATAATCCATTTAATAATCCATGTAATAATCCATACAATAATCCATTAAATAATCAATTAAATACCCCATGTAATAATCCATACAATAATCCATTAATGATCCATGTAATAATACATTATGCGAGCTTGTCTCTGTTTTATCGTTATTTTCATGGATTTAAATCAAAATAAGGAAAAATGACTTCAGCTGAACAAATTTTGAGATTAATATTAATATTTAATAATAATATTGTTTTGTTAAGGAACCCATTGAATTGAGTATGGTAGTATTCATAAATCTTTTGTATAAACCTGAAAATAAGCTTGACCCGAGGGTTAATCTTAAAGTTTTCTCCGTGTGAGAAACTTTTAATGGGAAATTAATTAATATGCACAAGTGATTCTACCAAATTGGCCAATCATGGCGAATTCAATTTTGGCAATGTGAAGGTTGATTGGCTGAAGAGAACCTCGGACCTTGAAACCCTATAAGAAGGTAGGCGGGAGCAAATTTCAGCAGCTGACTTGTTGTAAAAGGAGTTGAGTCTGAACGAGTCTCTCCACTCACGCTACACCCCCACCCTTACTGACTGAGAGAGAGAGAGAGAGAGAGAGAGAGAGAGAGAGAGAGAGAGAGAGAAGAAAGAAAGAAAAAATGAGACAATCGTGTGTTGCAAATAATTTTTTCTTTTCTGAGCGAACTGTTCACGCAACTGTAAATCTCTGCATTGTTGAAAAAAAAAAAGGAAAATACATATATCTTTTCATTCAACTTTACTTGATAATAGCAACGATTGTAGTCAGAAGTTTATTTCATAATTAATATTTAGAAAAGTTTATTTCATAATTAATATTTATAAAAGCAAGAACTGGATTTTTATTTTATTCGTTGTCTACGAAATTTGTGACTTAACTACCAAACGAACACAATCTATTTGAGTTTATTTCTTTCAGGATACAGCAAGCAGAAAAGTGCAGCTACCTCAATGCCGGTGCAGACTGTGGCCTTCAGCACTCCTATCTCTCCAGAAACTTTAAGTTGTTTCCTTTGATTTTTCTCCTATTTAAAAATTATTTTTGTATTTTGTTCTATTACCTGCGGACCACTGGTGGAGTGAGGAATAACTGGATTCGCACATCAAACCTTGCCACTGTATAGGCGATCAAGGCCACGCTACTGAACTTTCTTGGGTGTTCCAAAATCAGAACCACTTAGAACTACATTTACTTTCCGCTGAACATTTCAGAGTCTTCCTTGTGTTACATTTAGTTACCATTTCACCAGGATTCAACCCCGTCGACTGTGTTACCTTTGCTGCCGTTTGACCAGCATGTTACCTTTTGGAACACTATAACAATCTTTACCATGTTACACACGTTCTTATTAAACTATCTCCTTAAAAAATCCAATTCCAGTAATTCCACTACTAATGATTACTACACTATTGTCCCAAGGACTAATGTACACACACTAACCTTTATCCTCGAGTGGCCCCCGGGCCTTGATATGTGGTTAACCCTTTGTAAAAAAATATTATTCTTCAAGGCTGCTGATCATTTGACCACCGAAGTTAAGTAACATTAGACCTGATCATTACCAGATGGGTGACCACTTCTGAACATCAGAAGCTCTACATGAGAGGATGGCAATAGCTCCCTGCAAAAAACGATAAAGACAAATGATCTTGCCTTAGCAGGACACGCGTGCGACTGATGACTGCTTGTGCATTTAATAATTTCTAGAAACTTTCTACTTGCCAAAGGGTGTGTGTCACACCAGGTCAGAGAGACTGAGACACAATTTAACAATTTAGTCTTCAGCTGTGAAAACAACATATAGTAATACTGCCCCCAAAAGAGGAGGTAATACTTGGGTTGATCGACCTATAAAAGGAGAAGGTTATGCCTGGGAAGATGATACTACACTATCCTTTCCCCTAAAGGAGAACGTAATATATGGGATGATTCTCCTCCCTTTAAAAAGGAGGAAGTCGTTTCTGGGAGGACGGTTTTATGACAACACAATCGATACTACACTACCCACTCAATTTTAAGACATAGTATACTAATAGAATAAATCTTCTTTTTTTTTTTTTTCATTAACGTAGCCATAAAAATGTTTTTATGGTCCCTTGACTGTTTGGTTAGACATGCCTGCTAGACATTATCCTCGAGTGTCTAGGGTCTCTTTGTACAGAGATTTGTCCGGACAACCTGGCAGGAGGATACTTTTCACTTCAAGTAAACCCTGACTAAATATTCAAAACCACATTGTATTCAAGGCTCAAATAAAATCTCTTCAGTATAGCTAACCCACACTGGCTTTTTACGAGGAATGATGCACCTTCTCCAAGTGATGTTACCTCAAGTAACAGTGTGAAACTGGATACTCAACCAGACTAGATGAATTCTTGTTTTCGAATCCAGTAAGACCAAGAGAAAGACATACTATAACATATTTAAATGGTCAATTGGGGAGAGGAAAATTATGTTCTCAATTTCTTTACTAACTCAGAGTTTGAGATGTAAAGGAGAACTTCAATGTAATATTTTCGATTATTTATGTATCTTATGTAGAGATCAAGTATTAGCCCCAGGAAGGGGGGGGGGCTTGATTTCTAGGAACTTCGACTAAAGTAAAGTGAAAAAAAAATAAACAAAAACAAACAAAAAAAAATACAAGAATGACCAACAACTTCCCATTATCATCACAGTTTTGATGGCTTTGTGCCTAATATTTTTTAAATATAAAAGTAAGACCAAGAGACCAAAAAAGAAAGATATACTACAAAAATATTAAAATGGTCGATTGGGGAGAGGAAAATTATGTTCTCAACTTCTTTACAAAGCCAGTGTTTGAAAGATAAAGAAATTCAAAATATCTACGTATCTCATATAGAAATCAAGTGTTAACTCCAGATGATGAGTCCCTTGATTTTGACAGAAGGAAAATATAAAACAAATATGTAAAAAAAAAAAAAAAAAAGAAACAAAAGCTGGTAGAACAACATTCATGACAAAACTGAACAAACATTTCAAACAAAACTATCTTACAAATGGGAAAGAATATTATTTAATTAATTGCAATTCTTTTTGAGATGAGTAATTTGTATTATTTATCCATTTATTTATTGTGGACCATTATCTTCATCTTCTTAGTTGTTGTTTCTCGACGTTTCGGACCACTATTCTGTCGCAGTTAACCAGAGGAATAGTTGGCCGAAACGTTGTTGTGAACAACAACTAGAAGATGAGGATAGTTGTTCGCAATAAATGAATAAATAGGATAGCATCTCAAAAGAATCCTACTACAGAAGTAGATCAAAAAGAGTCACCAAACATACACCAAGACTATCCATTGCAAAAAACTGGAATAATGTTCCAACCAACAATATGCCAAGTATTTTCTTAGATTTTTACTTATCTAAGTAAGATGTGTTTACTTAGGACTATACAGAAACTTCACTTCACTGTGATCAGTCGACTATAATGGCTGCCCAAGATTAAGCTTGATATCCAATGCTTTTAATAGGATAAGTGGTCTCAGCAATGACAACAACTGCAGGTTTTGCCATGCAGAAGTATAAATTATGAGCCTCTCGACATCCAGTTGTAACGTTCTGCTGGGGGGGGGGTATTATACAATATGCAAATATCTCCAGTAGAGCATCTAAAAAAAGTTGAACATCGAATGCAGTAGCAACTCCTGGGAACATGTTTACCAGAAAAAACAGTTGGAAATAAGTCATACACCATTCACTATGACTATGCAATTCTTGCAGTTACGTACCTGGGAAACAGACTTATTAAACTTGACATAGTGATATGGGGCTAGAACAAGAAAGTAGCAACCTTAGTAGAAGTTAGTGTCCCCCATGATGCTGAGTTAAACAGAGCTGAGAGGGAAAAAGATAACAAAATACGAAGGTCTTATGTATGACATGAAACGAAATAGGAACCTTAGGAAGATCTTCATCATTTCAGTAGTTATAGGAGCAATCGAATTCATGAAAAAGAATTTTAAAAAACTATCTAGCAAATATACTTGGTGAATTAAGTGCAATAAAGACACAATAAATTGCATTTAAAGAGTCAGTTAGAATTCTATCATTGAAGTTGAAATGTATGAATGTCTGATATCTGGCAGAATGCTCCATCCCCATCTATAAGAAAATTGCAAAAAAAAAAAAAAAGATGTAAAGCTGTTCTGCTCAGGGAAGTAATTTTACCCCTCTTGAGACGTGTATTTTTCTAGTTTCTATAAAACAAGAAAGCCTAGCAGTCTGTTTTTGAGATCCAAGATTAAAGTAACATTTACGTTTTTTAATTATGGCAGACTTTTAAATATCCACATTCCTCGGCTGTCAGTCAAAAAATATATGTCTGATGATTTGGCAAATATCAACCATTGAAACTGTAAACATTTTTTTTTTCAAGGCTTTTCAATAAATAGAAATCATATTACATTCCTCAAGGATTAATCGGCACGCACGCGCACACACATGCACGCACACACGCACACACACACGCACACACACAGGTGCACGAACACACACACACACACACACACACACACGCACACACACACTACTAGCAGGCCACCCGGCGTTGCCCGGTCGTAAAATACGCATAAATAATATATTTTAATTCATACAGAAACTGAGACATTAGGATGCGAGTAATACTCGCATCCTAATGTCTCAGTTCTTTTTTCTAAACAGTTCATTTCTTGTAAACAAACAACAAAAAAACATTAATAAATACTTGAGCTGAGATCGAAACCAAAACCTAAAGACAGTGAGTCAAGTACAATAACCATTAGGCCAGCTTGACACGATTAAAAGTGTTTTCAAACCTACTTATTCTTAACATAAGGAATTTGTCACATGAACGATTCACACATATGCATTCGTGAAACAGTTAACAAGCAGATAAAAATCCGATGACATCCCCCCCCATATGTTCCAATTTTTAACCCCCCCCCCATATGTTCCAATTTTTCAATTTTGACCCCTTAGCAACCTTTTTTTTCCAGATGAAAACCAATTAAAAAAATTTTCCAATACTCTGTATACCAAATTTCATGTCTGTAGATCAAACATTCGTTGAGCATATAGGTTGAGAAGTGTCCTCTCACGCACACATGTTCTCACTTTTATAGATGTATATAAATAGATAGATTTTCACAATTAAAAATGATTGCTCATAATTCATTTAAACAAAAATAATAAAAGGATAATTTTCTCGGTCATTTTTTAAATATACATGGACTCATGTGATCTCTGGTTTGATAATAATATCAAAGTTTCTTTTGTTTCGTGAAAATAATAATAAAATATTAATAGTTCACATTGACTCGTTTTTTTTTATGAAGATGAGAATGTCTTCGATGTAGACAATGGCCAATTCAAACTAAAATAACTTTCAGTAAAAATTGTATTCATTCTCATTCCACGCTGTGGAAGGGCCGGGAAAGTGGGATTGAAGATTCAGCGCCCCCTCCCCTTCTCCGTCCCCAGAGGAAGAGCACTCTGGTTTGCCTGAGTAGTCCTGTCGGCATTCCCCCCTATGGAAGGCCTCAGGCATTTCGCAATAAACTAACCTATTCTCAATGAGTGAGAAGGCAAAAGTCTGGGAGAATGGACTTCCTAGAATTACACAGGACTAGCAATATACAGCAGCCAACAGGGAATGTTCGACTAAGCTCCAATCTATGGCCCCCTCCTTGCCAATCTTTCACAAAAAAACACTCGTCTCGCCAAAATCACTATCAATAAATTCCTCCACTCTCTATCGGTGCCTAAACCTAAATGTGGATTCCATCAACAAAGCTTCTTTCCTAGAATTGCCCGTATCTGCGGAACTCTGTTCTGCTGGTCTGCTTTCCAGCTGATTACAGTATTGTTGTCTTCAAGTCCAACGTAAACAAGTTCTTATTGAACCGTCCTCATAAATAATCTGATTATACCAAATTACCACCACAAACGGTTACTACACTACTGTCCCAATGACTACAATACACTCATTAACCCTTATCCTCGAGTGGTATCCGGGCCCTGATATGTGGTAACCCCTTTGTAGCAAAAAAAAAAAAAAAAGAAAGATTATTTCAAGAATTGGCCTAAACGCTGTTGCCATTGGTACCAAGCAGAAAAATCATCCTTTACTTCTTAAGGTATCAAAGCTTGTTATTGCAGACATCGGTGTCCATTCCGCTCATCAAAGTGTAGTATCTGTTCCGGCAGATACTGCAAGCTATGACTAGCTATGACTAGCAAAGACCAGATGTGGGGGCAACCCCACATGCCTGACCATTAACCAGCTCCCATTTCCCACCTCTCGGGAGCATGGTCCCCTTTTTCCCTTCCCCCTCCCTTCACTCCTCACATTAAAAATCGGCCTTGTGCCTAATTTGCTCGGTGGGGGAGCAAATAAATACCATCGGTGTCCATTCCGCCCTCTGCATTCGGGCTTTCTGATAAGATCTATGGTCGTGTTTTCAGTGACTCTGTTGAGATTGTCAGTGAACTTTGCTCGTTGTCTTCCTCTGCTGTTTTTTTTTTCATTAATTTTTCCTAAACTCAAACTTTTTTCCACGCCGTCCGCCCGCATTAAATGACCCAAGAACTTAAGTTTCTGGCGTGGACGGCATTGAGTAGTGATCTGCAGTACTCTGCCTTACGCATGACTTCTTCGCTTGTCTTTCTTTCTGTCCGCGAGATTCGAATGGACTTTCGGTCGCCTTCGTTACCGTCCAACATTTGCAACCGTAAAGGATAAACTGACCATATGTACGTCTGTACTAATTAACTCATTATTTACAAAGATTTTGTTGTTTTTTTTTTCACTAACAACTTACTTCTTATTGAGGCCAAAAGCCACTCGAGGATAAAGGTTAACGAGATGGGATTGATTGTCAGCTAAAATGATGAAGAATATTATTGATGAAGATATGATGAAGATATGATTGAAAATGATGAATGAAATGTACAAACAATTATTTTCTTTTTACTAATGAGTAGGGCTATGACAACAGCATATTCTGTTCATTGTTTTGACACTCGAGTATATATCCGACACAGTTAATCAACTGAGAACCACATCGCTCTATATAAAAGCATATAAGATATCAACGGATACACACTCGAGAGTAAAAAACAAAAAATGAAAATAATATGCTGTTGTCCTAGTCCTACTAATAAGTCACTGCTTATCAAGGCCAATCACGGCACGATCACGTTGACATGCCAGTTCTTCAAAGACCATCAAAGTTAAGCAATGTTGAACTTGGCAGTACCAGATGGGTGACCATTTGGGAAGGCATGGCGCTGTATGTACCGCGAGGTAAAATACCAGGTTAGAAAACTGGTGCGGTCTATTCTTCTCTTGAGGGTAGATGGACCTCTTTTAAGCGGTGGTAGGCAACCCAGCTAATGATGGCGTTATAATAAAAAATACTCTTGATAGCCCTAGTGAAGCATCAAGTATTCAGCTATGGACAAGATTTGAATTACACTACAAACTCATGTAGTGAGTTCAATCTCGGCTGCAGCCGCATTTTACAGGGTTTTTTTATCAAGGCCAAAAGTCATTTGAGTTGATGAGATGGATGGATGAACGGACCATCAATATGATAATGACGAATATTATAAGAGGATTTAAAAAAATTATTTTTCGTTTTACTCTTGTTTATCCCGAACCCTTTTGGTGTCCAAATAAAAGATGGCGATTGTTGTTGCTCTGTTTGTCATGCATTGCCTTCACCTCTCGATGGATCTGCGGCAGAGCAATTCTCGACATCTTATAGCAAGTTGGTCGATTTCAGGTTGCCGGTAATCGTCTTGCATGCCTTGTTGAGTTCAACGTCGACCTTAGCAGCATGATTAGAACGAGGGCATACTGTGGTCGAGTTGCACAGCATTAAAGCTGATCGGCATAACGTCTGTGCTTCCAAATTCCAAAGTTTAAACCACTTGCCTTTGGAATTCTTTCACTGCTCCCTGTTTTCCCAACAGTACCAACATGCAGAAATTTTAATATACTGTGAACAAATATTTTGCTGCGCAACTCCCCACTTAGGATGTCCCCAATAAATCTGGCCCCTTAATTTTTGTTAATTTTCAGTTATGTTACAGGTAGTTTAGCGTCACAAGTAGTGACGCTAATAAAAAATATTGAAAAAATAATAAAAATTAAATTTTTTCGGATTTTATTACAGCCTTTGGGTCTAATAACGAGTTTTATATAAAAATAAATAATTTTTATAAATTTTTGTCTGTCAAATAATTTACGCCGCTGAAATACCCATTAGCCATTAACTTTCTATTTTATCGTTTTTCAAAATTTTTGGATGTGTTCATTACTGCTTATTTCACATTCTTGTTGAACGATGCCATAAACTGATTTGAGTGTAGATCTGAAGTGTTGAAATGTAAACCGCTGGAAAATGGCCAAGTCTTTTGCAGAAGAGGAAAAGTTAAATTATTTGCTCTGATCGGTATTTACGGGTAGGAAGGGAAGATTTTGAGAATCAGATTCGTAAAAAAATATAAGGACTCGCATACACAAATTTGGCAAAGCTGCAAGTTAACACCCTACGAAAATTAAATATTTTTTTTAACTAAAACTTTCATCTCTTGTAGTTTTATTTGTTTATTTGATATCTGGATTAGTTGTTCATCAAATTTTTTTTTTATATACACAACTTTTTTTTTCTTTTTTTTTTTTCAAAACTGCCAGTTTTGAAAAATAAGCAAAATACCTTTGAAAAATGCAATGCTTCTTGTGATAAAGTCGACAGACCGATTTAAAAATATATAAATATGTCGTTTTAAGCGAAAATAATATTACGTATTTAATTGTCATGTCGAAAATAGTAATATATCCAAAAATTACGAAAATTCATCGAGTAACACAACTGCTAATATGTTTTTAGTAAAATAAAAAATCTCTATCGCTATAGGCTACAAATGTCGGAAGCCATTACGATTTAATCTAAAGTTTGCGTTCTGAGTTATGTCCCCTGGGCGTTAACTCTTCACTGTCTACTTTATTACGTCTAAGAAAAATAAAATTTTCCGTAAAAATTACTTTTAACTATAAATAATTTCCTAATGAAAATAGTTTTCGAAGACAATTAGTGAAAATTAAGTTTTGCTAAATTGGCCAAAGATTTTCAGTTTTCAATTACGAGTTGAACTCACCGTTTTTTTTTTTTTTTTTTTTTGCACAACTTAAGTTTCACTAATTGTCTTCGAAAACTATTCTCATTAATAATTAATTTTCTACTTTATCGTTTTTCGTAATTTTTGGATATGTTCACTACTGTGACATAACAATTCAGTAGATACCATTGGTTTCACTTGAAATTTAATATTTCAATTTTCAAATTTCGCTACAATAACGCACCTTTTCGTCCTGGTATTATTGAAACGTCGTCCGTTCTATATTATTCAAACGATTTAGAAACAGATTCTTATATTAAATATAAATATATTTTATTTCAAAGAAAAGAAAATGCTGTTGTGAAATAAGAAAATATTAATATTATTTCTTACTCATTAGGAGTCATTCTCAGGGATTATTTATAAACTCACTAGGAGTTTTGACACAAGTCATTATCACTGCTTGTTCACTGATAATAATCGACGGTGTTCCCTAGAGTCTGGCCGACAACAAGTATTCTTACTTTTCCAGCACTCTCCATCTCTTTCGATAATCTTTGCAAAGTAGTTTGCATTATCGCAAGAGCCGTTTACCATCGACTTTTCACTATCAATGACCATTGGTCTTCTCTGGAGTTTGAGTGACAATAAGCCTCCCCAAGGTTTCAGTATTCTACACTCTTTTAGTGGAGAACTGGCCGGTGCTCTTATTTCCCGGTCTTTCCATCCTCCTTGACACTTCACGGCCATTTATTATTCGTTGAGAAGTATTTATATTTTCTTTTTTAGTAAACAATCACAATGATGATAAAAATAATAATTTGTTAAGCATGAAGATTTATTATGGAAAGTTTACTTAAAAACCTAAGCAAATATATTTTTTGATTTTATAACAAGTTATTTATGTTTATTTCAACAATGTTTTTGATTGATTTATGTTATTTTTGAGAATTATTTTGAGACTACTGTGGAAAAGGAAAATTTTGTGGCTTTTCAGATGTAATAAATATTAAAAAATAAGAATTAGGTATAATTAATAAGTTTTTTAATGACCATAGAATTAGTTGAGTTTAATAAAATGTTATATTTTAGTTATATCTTATTGAATTCTCAAATTGATTAAAACTATATTTATATAATATTCTAGAAAAATTCCAGGACCGGTAAAATTAATTCCCTGAACAGAAAAGTTTTGCACCACTCCGATTCCCCTTACTTCTATCAAAATCAAGATATAATGCAACTAAACGATATGCCTAGAATCCTTATTGTAATTTTGATCCAAATCCGTTACATGATTTTGATTCTAGAAAATATCTAAAACTTATGGCTTACGCTTAAGGAGTATTAAGAAGAAATTATCAATTTCATTAATCGAGTTTTGTCACTTGATTAAATCTGGAATCTTGGACATCATTTTTTACATTACACTTTTTCGAACATTACACTTGATCAAAGTTTTCAATTTTTATGCTAACTAGCAATTCTATAGCAATTCTATACTTTTATTTTGCTAATTATTTTCCTCTGAAGAAAAAAAAACGACTAATTTATATATATATATATATATATATATATATATATATATATATATATATATATATATATATATATATATATATATAAAATCAAGAAGTAAAAACTAAGTTTACAAATCCAAAGCTTCTGTAAACTTAAAACGAATATAAATATTAATATTTATATAGTAATCCCAACCAAATCAAAAAGTTCAATACAACTAAACTAGGAAATCGAAGAACACAATCAAGGATTGTAATTTATATTTTACATGAATTTATTGTTTAACAGGATACTCCAAATAAGAATTCCATTATTATTATTAAATATTTCTTATTTGAGTTTTCTGTCGAACAATAAATTCATGTAAAGTATAAATTTTCAGCCTTAAATTGTGCTCTTATATATATATATATATATATATATATATATATATATATATATATATATATATATATATATATAAGTAGAAAACGTCAAGATATTGTAGAATTGAATTTACAATATTTTATTCAAAACAAGGAATACGTAATAAAGGTCAAAGGTTTCATATTCCATGGAGTTTCAAAGATAGGCTCTTCTCCTCAAAGGAAAATACGTTAGCAAAAGGTAAGTATAGATAAATATATATTTTTGCTGGTGAGCTCAATTTTTGAAAATGGTCCAGAAAAAAAATATATACATATATACATGAAAAAAAAAAGGCACCAATAGTAAGATTTTGTTAAACATGTACTAACCTGTCTTTGAGCATCTCCTCAATTCCTGGTGATTTGAAACGAGGTGGTCGAGATCCTCCATCTTGTGACATAGGGGACATGCTCTTTACCTTTCGATAATCAGACCGATCTGAGGTATCATCGTCCATACTCTCTGTGGCAGTTGCGGAAAACTCACTTGTATCTATACTGAGTCTATCACTTTCCTTGTTGATAATTGCCGTTTGTGTTGTCATGTCGCTGTCCTCTGAGTCCTCTTCCGAGTCAGCATAATCTGAATCACATTCCCCTTGATCATCGGAGGGAACATATTCGTCTCCTTCATAACCACCTTTCGTTGTTTCGTATTCTTCTTCTCTTTCTTGTTGGGCAGAACCAGAATCGCCAAGATGCTGGCCTAAGCTCTCTCTTGTGTCCCGTTGAAAAACACCTTCATCATCAGTTGTCTCACTATAAAAGATGCCTGCATCTTTTGACGTCTGTTTATGGAGGTCCTCGTCTGGTTTCTGCCGTTTTAAGGAATCGTCAAATTCACACGTCTGACTTTGAAGAATGCTCACTTCATCCGAGGATTGTCGCTGAAGTAATTCTGATTCATCAGAGGTTTGCCTTAGCAAGAAAGTTTCATCATCCGACAACTGCCTTTCTAAGGAACTGGTTCGATTCGACTCAGTCTCTAAGCCACGATGAGAATCGCCCGAGAGACTGGCCTGTTCGGATACGTAGGACAACGAATCCTCAGAGAAGATCGGTTTCCTTGTCCATACTCCATCATCTTCTGCTGGTAAATCATCCGAGGTAAAATTCCTTCCAACCCTGTAGCTAATGGTTGCTGTGCCAACCTGTTCAGATGAAGTGGAACTCCTGGACTCTGGTGTTTGGTTCGTGAAGGAACTCTGGTGGGAGGAATGCTGTTTTTGGCTTATTTCAGACTGCTGCTGCTGCAGCTCATTAGTGAAATTCTTTTCTGTGCTAATTTCTGCTGCGCCTTGATAAGCACTGGCTCTTATTACATCACTGTTACTATCATATCCAGAAATCTGTTGGCTTTCCTTGGAGTCAACAATTTCCGTTTTTTTAGTAGCAGCAGCCTCAGTATCCGTTTGTTTACTGTCGGCATCCTTCCATTTGTAATTATCATCCATTATATTGGCAACTTCTTCATCTAACTCGTTTGGCATCTTAAGCTCAGACTCTTTCTCCATAAAATCTTTGTACATGTGTTCATTGCCTGCACTTTCAGCATCTTTTGTTTCTAAACTTGCTTCTTCATCATCTTGCTTCTGTGACGTTTCATGTGTCTTTGCATCAAGGTGCCCACCCTCAAAGGCATCCTGATCAAAACTGTTTGGTTCGAAATTAAACTTTTTATCGAAAGTTAATCTCTCATCTGCTTCATCTTCTCTGTCGCTGGATGTTGCTATTTCTTGTCCGAATCCTTCTTCTAAAGGCTCCTCAACAATGCCTTGTTGCCCATCTTCACTCATACGAAATGGAGACAGTAATTCTTCAATGACTGGCGTCTCGCAGGAACCATTGGTCTGCATGAACAATTGTTCATCGTCTGGAATCTCATTAAGACAAAGTTTCCGGTCAGCCGGCGACGGAGGCAATTCTACAATATAATCCTTCTTTTGCTGATCCATCTCTCTTTCCTCATCATCAGAATCCACATCAACGATAATCACAGTTTGATTTTCATTGGTTATTTCTTCAACGTTTTCCTCATCCTCATCTTTAAAGCATGTGTCTTCTTCTGACGTCTCTTTATTTTCGCCTTTAAATTGTTGTTTGAACTCATCTTCAATGATCCGTTTTGCAATCGACTGAGCAAAATTCTCCAGCTCAGGATCAATGTGTCCAACGTCGTCATTATCTTTCTCCTCGTCAAGCAAACACTTTGCTTTTTCCTCATCAAACTCTGAAGAAAACTTCTGTGCATCGATTGAGCTCAGATCTGTTTCGCTCTCGCTTCCTGATATCTTTTCTGATATCTTTGATTCAGGAGTATCAAATATTTCAGCTGGGATATCTTTTTGTTCAACACCTTTCTCGGTGATTCCTATATCACTTTTTTCAGTAACGGTATCATTACTTACAATGATTGGCTGGTCATCAATTTGGGATGATGCCCCTAAGTTAGTGGATGCACTGCTCTCTTCAGACGTAACTGTTTCTTGTTTCTTTTCTGAGATGGATCTTATTGTCTCTTCTTCAGTGGCACTTTTTTCGGTTTGAGATTTAGATGCTTCTACATCTGCAAGCAATGATACCTCCTTAGCTTCATCGCTTCCAGACTTTTCAGCAACGTCATCTTTAATTATTGACATCTGAATGTTTCTTTTCTCTATCGTTATCACTTCTCCCATCTCTACATCTTTGGTCTTATTGTCCAGCTTTTGTTCTGGCATAATCTGATCTTTTTCGATGACCAGTTCAGCATCTGCTAGCTTTCCAATACTCAACGTTTCTGAAGACTCTCGTCTGACATTTTCTACAGAATCCTGTGGAGGCATAGAAAATGTAGGGAATTCTTCAATAATTACTTCCTTCTCTGAACTCCTAACGATCTCATACTCATTATCTTCATTTTTGATTATCCTTTCTGATATTGGAATTGTTGGTTGTTTGGGTAGATCAACAAAACTTGGATCATCTGTCGATTTTAATTCTTGAATGACAGTTTTGATCTGTTCTTCATCCTTTAAATCAACAGATGTTTTACCTAAATCGTCAACTTCCCCCTCCTCGACTTTGTCAGCATCTCTTTTTTCCACAGTATCAAATTTGCGATTTTCTGCCAGAGAAGTAGATTCAAGTTTTTTCTCATCTAACTCGATTCCGTCTTCATTTATTAATCCATCTGCCTTATCGTCTAACTTTGGAGATGTGCGATTCTTATCCTCTATCTTTTCAGTTTCTCCAGCTATTTTATTATCTACGTTTTCAAAGACTGTTTTGTCCTCATCTTTTGTAAGAATTTCCATTATTTCGTGATCAACTTCTTCATCTTTCTTCTCGGCCAATTCTGTGAGTTCTGATTTTTTATCTAGTCTTTCAAAGGATTTCTCTATCCTCTCTTCGAATTCTGCAGATACTTCCATGGATTTTTCGTCAAGTTTTTGGAAGGATTCTGCTTTCTTATCCTCTAGTTTGTTAGATATTTCTACTGTTTTTGTATCTAAGTTTTCACAAAGTTCTTCTCTCTTTGCTTCAACTATTGGAGAACTTTCTAAAGTTTTTTTATCTAATTTTTCTAAGCTTGACTCTTTAGGTGATTCTTCTTGTGTAGGTATTTCTACAAGTTTCGTATCAAGTTTTTCAAAAACTTCTTCTTTCTTTGTGTCAACTATGGAAGGTTTTTCTAATATTTTTTCATCCAGTTTTTCAAAAGATTCTTCTTTCTTGGTTTCAACTACTGGAGGTCGTTGTAGTGTTTTTTCATCCAGTTTTTCAAAAGATTCCTCTTTTTTGGCTTCAACTACTGGAGGCTTTTGAAGAGATTTTTCATCCAGTCTTTCAAACGTTTCCTCTTTTTTGGTTTCAACTACTGGAGGTCGTTGTAGTGTTTTTTCATCCAGTTTTTCAAAAGATTCCTCTTTCTTGGCTTCAACGACTGGAGGCTTTTGAAGAGATTTTTCATCCAGTTTTTCAAAGGTTTCTTCTTTCTTGGTTTCAACTACTGGAGGTCGTTGTAGTGTTTTTTTATCCAGTTTTTCAAAAGATTCCTCTTTCTTGGCTTCAACGACTGGAGGCTTTTGAAGAGATTTTTCATCCAGTTTTTCAAAGGTTTCTTCTTTCTTGGTTTCAACTACTGGAGGTCGTTGTAGTGTTTTTTTATCCAGTTTTTCAAAAGATTCCTCTTTCTTGGCTTCAACTACTGGAGGCTTTTGAAGAGATTTTTCATCCAGTTTTTCAAAGGTTTCCTCTTTCTTGGTTTCAACTACTGGAGGTCGTTGTAGTGTTTTTTTATCCAGTTTTTCAAAAGATTCCTCTTTCTTGGCTTCAACTACTGGAGGCTTTTGAAGAGATTTTTCATCCAGTTTTTCAAAGGTTTCCTCTTTTTTGGTTTCAACTACTGGAGGTCGTTGTATCGATTTTTGATCCAGTTTTTCAAAGGATTCCTCTTTCTTAGCTTCAACTACTGGAGGTCGTTGTATCGATTTTTGATCCAATTTTTCAAAGGATTCCTCTTTCTTGGTTTCAACTACTGGAGGTCGTTGTATCGATTTTTGATCCAGTTTTTCAAAGGATTCCTCTTTCTTAGCTTCAACTACTGGAGGTCGTTGTATTGATTTTTGATCCAGTTTTTCAAAAGGCTCCTCTTTCTTTTCTTCTTTTGCAGTGTCCTGTACTGCTCTATACACTAATGCTTCATGTACTGCTTCCTTCTTTTCTTCTGATGACTTTTCTAAGTGTATATCTGTTCTTTTGAGATCAGCATAGTTTTGACCTTTCTCCTTTGCAACTGCGTCAATTTCATCTTTCACTAGATCGTCTGCTTGCTCTATTCGGATCTCAATATCAGCTTTCATGTTTTTTATTTCTGACAAGAGATGTGATGTCTTCTCCTGGTCATCCACCGAGGGGCTGGCTGCTTTTGACCCTCTATTTTCTTCGTATCGGCTCGGGGTTGTGTAATAATCTCTGTCATGGCTGGAGAACCGTTGTCGAGGTTGAGGACTTAAGTAGCGCTCAGACGAGTATCTGTCCCTTGAATAACGATCTCTTGAACGTCTTTCCGTCGAATATCTACTATTTGAGTATTTATCGGTTGAGTATTTATCGGTTGAGTATTTATCTGCTGAGTATTTATCTGCTGAGTATTTATCTGCTGAGTATCTTTCAGAGGAGTAACGATTTGTTGAGTATTTATCAGTTGAGTATTTATCAGTTGAGTATTTATCAGTTGAGTATTTATCAGTTGAGTATTTTTTATCAGTTGCATATCTATCAGAGGAGTACCTATCTACCGAGTTTCTATCAGTCGAGTACCTGTCTCTTGAATAGCGATCTGCTGAGTATCTATCTGTTGAATACCGATCAGCCGAGTACCTATCAGCTGAGTATCTATCAGCTGAATACCTATCAGTTGAATATCTCTCAGATGAGTACCTATTGGTTGAATATCTATCCTGCGATGATCTATCAGGAGGCACATCATACCGAGAATATCTTTCAGTTGCCCGGCTGTAGTTAGTTGGTCGGTCATACCGGGAATACCTTTCAGCAGGTTTGTCATAGGCAGAAGAGTATTTATCACTTGGTCTGCTGTAGTCACCATATTTATCATAGGATGCTCCTGAGTATCTTCCGTGTGAAGAGTAGACATCAGAGTCTCGACTGGATGACCGATATCTTCTGTCTCTCTCGGGCGATGGGTCGTAAGATCTTCGGTGTGGGCTATATGATTTTTCTCTGGATCTTACTACATAACTGCTTCCAAATTTTTTGGTTTCCCATCTTTTTAGGAGATCGTCCGCATAGGATGTGTCCCAATCATCGGTTGGTGTTTTCCCTGGAAATTATTGAAAAACAGTATATTACTTATATTTCTGAATTTTTGAGACGAGGATTGATAATTTATATTATTTAGATTTTTCTGGCGACTGTTCTCATATTCAGTGTCGCTTCCACAACATTTCACTCGATATGATCTCCGACCTTTTTCAGGTGTATCTTGTCGACATCAGGAATCTTTCTGTTGGATATGCAAATCTGCTCCAAAATTTCAAAATGGAACAAGAGCATGCTTCCCCCGTGGATTAAATTAAGAGTTCCATTCAAAATTCAACAGAAAGATTCCTGACTTTGACACAATATACCTAAAAAAAGGCCGGAGATTTCATTGATTGAAACGTGAAAATAACACTCAAGATGAAAACAATGTCCAAAGAATCTAAATAATATCAACATATAACTTATTATATAAACTAAATTTAAATAATAAGATTTTAAAAATCCAAAATGGATTAAATCCACCAGAATGCATTTCAGTTTCTTCACAAACAGGTTCCTATTAGTTGCCTACCCACGAGGGAAAGTTAGACACAAGGTCTTTGCTTATGTGGATTATATTCAGTTCCCTCAAAGAGGCACTTTTGATGGGACAAAAATAATTTTAAAATTTCCCAGATAAGAAGGATTTCTCGTCATATAACTGAGGACAGAACAGATACTATACTTTGATCCTAGTCTGAAGGTCAAGGACTTTTCAGACATTTTTGATATTTTGCTATTATAATAGTAAATAAAAAAAAATTATTTTCTGACCTTTCTAAAATTGAAAGAAATTTGGAAGCATTTCATCTGTCAAATAGAAAATCATTAAGGCTTTCTTTAAAATTCTTATCAAATCCTCATGGATTAAAAGATTAAAAGTTTTGGAACTTATTTACGTCCGATAACTTTATAGAGACTAAAAGAACATGACTTTGACAAAATTAGGTTTATAACAATTTGGTTCTGTTAATAATTTAATAACCAAATGATATTGTAATAATTAAATTTAACTTTTAAAATCCTATTCATAAGAAATTAGTAATAAAAGTGGTGTTTCCCCCACTCCAGCGTTAGGAAGGAAAGAGAAAAAAGTATAACAAAAAAAAAAATGAGGAAATAAGTTTATCAGAAAAAAAAGGTATTGGAATAGGGTTGGTGGAAAAACAATGGATAGAAAGTTGCTCATCAAGATAGACAAAAGGAAGCTGAGGTGGGATTGTTGGTCACGGTATGGCGATGATTGGGACTCCCTAATTTAGTTTTATAACAATTTAGTTCAATTAATAATTTAATAACCAAACAATATTATAATAATTAAATTTAAACTAAAGCAGGAAAGCTCGTCCACTCAGATGGCCTTGAACTTCCAATAACAGATCTGGTAAAGAATGTTGACAACGAGAGAGACTACAAATATTTGGGGATACTAGAAGCCGATAAGATTATACACATGGAAATGAAAAACCAGGTCACCACCGAGTACAACAGTTATTGTTAAATCGATTCTCCACAGTCAGAATGCGATATATGCCATCAATGCCAAAGCAAACGCTATCATTTGATATACTTGACTGGAATGTAGAATAATTACATTATTTGGACACAAAAACAAGCAAAATGCTTACAATTATTTTGCTAAAAAGCAAGTGTAGATCGATTGTATCTATCTGGAAAAGAAGGTGGTCGACGTTTTGTATTTATTTGCTTCCCCACGAAAGCAAATTAGACACAAGGTCGTTTTTTTTAATGTGTGTGTGTGGGAGGGGGGGGGACCAGCTCCCCCCCCCAAAGGAGGAACTCTGGCAGTGTCCAAATAAATAGTAATTGTCTGATATGAAGGTTTTCCCTACATTGACCAAGGACGAATTACTTAAGTGAAGCATTAGAGCAGATAATACACTTTTTTGATCACGACCCGAAGGCCAAGAAATGCTTTGGTATTTATTTGCTTCCCCACAAAGGAAAATTAGACACAAGGTCGTTTTTTAATGTGGGGGGGGGGAAACCAGCTCCCCCAAAAAGGGGTAACTTTGGCAGTGTCCAAATAAATAGCAATTGTCTGATATGAAGGTTTTCCGCCACATTGATCAAACCTAATTGACTTCAAAACGTCCCGGCTCGGAAAGGTGGTCGAGGTTTACTTAGTATTTAAGATATGGTAAATATTGTAGAAGGAAGTCTAACTTAGTATTTAAGATATGATAAATATTGTAGAAGGAAGTCTAACTAAAAATATTTAAGATATGATAAATATTGTAGAAGGAAGTCTAACTAAAAATATTTCTAAAGTAATGAAACTTCTTCATTAAATGAAATGGGAAAAAATGCTGAGACCTTGGGTGGAAAAAGAGTTAGATGTTTCAAGACAGGCGGGGAAATTTATTTGGAAAAAAATTACACAATGTATTCTTTAAGAATACTGCATTTAAAGATAATGAGAGTTGAAATTGGTTGATCAGGGGTGATTTTAAAAGATCTACTGAGAGTACTTTAATGGCAGCCCGGGAATAAGTCACTCACACTAGACCCATCAAACACTACATCAACAAAACTGCACAATCACTGATGCGAAGGTCGTGTAGCGTTAGCACAAACTATATCAGAATTCCCTATAGTAGCTCAACATCGATATAAAAAATGCAGGTCCTACATTGAAATATATGCAAACTCTATAAATTAGAGCACAATGAGAAGTGGTTTGAGCATAAACCAGAAGTGATACAGGAAAATGACAATGTCAAACATTTTTGGTACATGCGCATACAAACTGATAAGGACCTTGAACATTTCAAATCTGACATAATTTTTCTAAACACAAGCAAGAGAACTTGCTCAATCATCTAAAAATTAAAGATCGTTGTTGCATGAAAAAATGAGTCTCTTTTCTGTTCTTTTGATACTTTCAGAGTGAAAGAGAAAAAAACACGAGAGAATAAATAAACATCAAGATTTGAAATGGGAATTAGTTAGACTACAGAAGTGTAAAGAAGTAAAGGTGTTTTACGTTAATCCGGAAAAATAGCAACTCTGTAGTTAAATATTTAGAGATTTATAAAGAATCAGAATCGGCAATTGTATTGGAATCGGAGATTTAGAACAGAATCGTCTCATCACTAATATTAAAAAAAAAAATTTTTTTTATTACATTTTCACCCCAAACAAGGCACATTGCCACTCAGGTGTAGGGGGCTACTATCAGGGTCAGCAACTACTGGGGCACTATGTAGGGATTTGGGCAGCAAGATGTCGGTTCACGTTGCACTTGAACACATATCTAAAGAAATGGCAAAAACACTAGAGGATGACCTCCAATCTGTAGTGGAATGGGGACATACATGGATGGTCACATTCAATGCTGCCAGGACCAAACTGGTTTTCTTTCAATAACTACAAGAAACCTTCTCTGCCACCAATAGCAATGGCCAGTGACTCCCTATAATTGTAACTGAAATCTACAGTGATATTAGCTGCGGCACTAGGACTTATTTCTGAATAGATACGTTGTCTTATTCCCAACCCAACCTTAATGACTGCCTAAAAATATGAATTCCGAATCACGACGAAATAATTTGTTTCTCTTTACCTCCAAGACGACTGCCTATGTCTAACCTGCATGCAAAATAGGGGAAAAGAAAGGTAGATTCTATTTTCTCCCAAACTAAAACAATACTGTAAACTCTAAATCCAAATGAAACTTTACTGTATTCTGTAAGTAAATAATCCTGACCCTTGAAAGCTAACAATCTGCCCCCCCCTCTAGCTGCCACTAAAACCCTACATTATACATACGCCTTAGTAGTGGAATCCTTAACCTCAAGTTCCTAACTTTTACAAACTAACCGCCTAACAGTCTTCACTAAACATCTATACATTTCTACCCGTGACATTAGAGGTCATTCCTATCCATTTAGGTACTTACCAGCCAAAGTATGCACTCGGATGCAAAGCGATCTTCATTACATAGCAATTGCCTCTTCCCCCTCCCCCAACGGGTCCCAACTCTAATTAGGCCTCGTTTCTTAGTGTTTTGTCCGAATGAAATGAAACTTTGGTCATAACTAGTTTATTCTATTCAAAACATCACATCAAGACACTAGGGTCTTTGGCCTTTTTTTCTCCGTTCTATAGCATATGTTCTAGATATACTTTCTATGTTTTTTTTTTGTGTTTTTGGGGTCACCCTGTATATATATTTGGTGGAGAAGAGAAAAGATTATCACCTGATGTTTATTCAAAATGAAACAGAGTTGCTCCCCTTGGTAAAAACAAAATGTGGTAAGAATTGCTAACAACTCTAAGCTGCTAAGTTTTATTTTTAAATAATGGGTCATCACTACTAAGGCCTGTGGTCCACACAAGGATAAGAATGAAAGAGATTTTCAATTGAATAAGCTAGCAGCATCTCTTTTGTAGAGAAGAGAAGAGATCGTTTTCCCACTAGATTGCAAAGTCGGTTTTGCATTATGTCAAGGCAAGAAAGAGTGGTCCAAACGGTACCTCCCAATATATATGACAGCAAAACTCCATCGCATGATATATCTGGTTCTTTTACAAGTAGAGGATTGCATCCGGAGTGAAGTGCTTTCTGAAGCAGTAGAATAATTCAACCATTTTCCCAGCGACCTTAACATATTTGATGTAAGTCTTCTATTTTAGAAATGACGTCACAGTAAGGAAAAGACTATAAAAAGCAGAGAGCATATTCAAGAAAACGATCACATGAGAGACGTGGATGACGTTCGAGAGCACGTTAGACACGTGGGTGACGTCACAGCCGTAACGAGAAGTCACGCATGGCGGGGGAATAAAAATTAAAGATCGTTGTTGTATGAAAAAATGAGTTTGAGTTTCTTTTGTGACGTAGACTGCTACAACATGTGGGTCTCGTGTATAAACGTGTACAACGTTACAAGTCCAAGAAGTTTATCAAAAACGGAGGCTTCGTGAAAGAGAGACTCATTCATTTCAACATGGGGAAAAATGAGGATCGGGGTATTGGTGATGAAATGAGAAAATCTTGGTTTCGAGGCATTAAAAGTAACTAGTCACACTTGCTGGTCATTTGTTATAACAAAATTATTGGAACACAGTATAGTATATGTTCTGATACTATACTTCATCTTTCCTCTCCTTGGTTTGTGCAGGAGAGTTCTTTATTTTTATTTCAATCCAAAGTGTCCTTTTTGGGAAGTTGAATTTTCCCCACATTAAGAAAGGACTGTGTGTCTAGTTCTACCCTCGTGGAGAGGCAAGCTCTTTGTTTCACTCTTCTCCTTAAAATGGGAGGGGGCAGTATATTCTTTAGAAAGGACTGAGAGGGTCTTACTAATCAATTTTTGTCCTCGTTTTCTGTTGCACCACTTTCAATAAATTTGTGTATCTAAATGAATAAACGTGAAAGCTTATTTCATTTACCACACCTATATTCTGATCAACATGAATAACTGTTATTCAAACCAATAATACACTGCAATACTTTAAAATATTGTATATAAGGTACAGAGAAAAATCCCATAAACACTCATATATCTGTCTAATTTGCATAACTAACTTTTAAACAGTCTATAATAAATTAACGTTTGGTGTTATCCATTATAATAAAGTCATAGTCCTGTCTGTCTGTTTTTTGTTGTTCGCAATTTAATTAATATGTACAAATGTTACACTGTGGCGCAAATTAATTTGCATACTGAAAACGGACGTTCACACACTTACATTCCAGCATAATTTCTATATACGCTATTTATTCATAGGAAATCTACATTCTAGGAGTAACCTCATTTGCATATCACATTTAAAAAATCTATTTTAATAATTAACTCCATGTTATTAATTGATACTGTTGTAATAGAATTGGTTCCATTGTTCTATTTAGAAAAAAATTATTTAAATTTGATTTATTACATTTATTTTTAATTTAATTTATATTTGATTTAATTTATTTTCAATTATTATTAGCGTACACCAGCTGCCTTTAAAAACGGAATTAAGTTTATTTAATTTGTGAGATTGTTTTTACCTCACATTAAAAACGGCCTTGTGCCTAATTTGCTCAGTGGGGGAGCAAATAAATACCATCTGTTCTTCAGATGCTACACTTCGATTTATTGTTCTCTGTTAGTGGAGGAGAAATCCTTCACGACTGAGACATTTTTTTATTCTTTGTCCCTTTTCTCTACGTTAAAAAACGCCCCTGGTGTGTAACTCTGTCACGTGGGAGGCATTGTAAATAGGTGCAATGTATAAATAGACATAAATGTAAATATAAATAAAATTTTCAACTATTAGAGAAAGAAGTATAGCTCCCTTATGTAAATGTGGTATTGTGGTGACTGCAATAAGTCTAGTTCAAAATAAGATAAACAGAGAATGACCCCCTTCTCCTTCCTGCTTCACAGTTTCGATGGTCTTTAGATTAATTTGTTAAACTGTATTTTTTAAATATACATTTTGTAGTGTAGTATATATTCTGCAACCGCATTTCATTTTTTCTATCCTCAGATAGTGAAGGAGAAACCCTTCAAGACTTAAGGGACAGTTATTTGAATGCCTCGTTTGCATGATCATTTTTTTAAACAGTTCACAATAAATCAATGCTTAGTGATATTAATTTGTAATTCTATTCTCCTATTTTATATATATACTAGCATTTCAGCCCGGCGTTGCCCGGGTGTTTGGAGGTGTATGTTGACCAAAAAAAAAAAGAAAAAGAAAAAAAGCGGTGAATTTTTAAAATTTGACCCCTTAACATTTATTGTTTTGGACTCACATAAAGTTATTAAGTTAGATCCATGTCCAAGGAACCTATATCTAAAATTTCAAGTGTTCATACCCAAAATTGGCGGAGGAGTTTGGTAGAGTTCTCAAAGGTCAAATCGTTGAACTTTGACCCCTTAACAACCAAATTTCTGGCCGAAAACCGATCACATAGATTTTTCCAAATCTTAGCACCCTGTATATCAAATTTCGAGTCTGTAGACTGAAAATTAACAGAGTTATTGCGAAGGAAAATGTACACAGACACACACACACAGACACTCATACACGTTCACACACACACACATATATATATATATATATATATATATATATATATATATATATATATAACGTTTTATATTGATGCATATCAATTATATAAATTGTGCGTCATTATTCTTAATTAAACAGATACTCTGAGTTAATGTTTTATTAACTGTTTGCTCGTATATATATATATATATATATATATATATATATATATATATATATATATATATATATATATATATATATATATATATATCATTCAACCACGGTAGTGGTTGAAGTCCGAAATTGAATGAATCGAGACACATTCAACCCCCCACCACTAATTACGTTCGTAACCAAATTTCAAACAAGTTATATAGTTGGATAGAACACCTCATTAGCTACATTTTGAAAAAATAAAATGTCGAAAATTGGTTCAGTAGAAAAAAAGTTACAACAAAATATGTGGGTTCACAAACAGGAGTTTGCATAACTTTTTTTGTATATAAATATTTTTTACTGCGATTTTGCTAGTATGACATGTTAGTGCAACGGTTAGAGTACCGGGGGTTGGTGGAAAGATTTTAGGTTCAATCCCGTGTATCGTTTTTTTTTTTTTATAATTAAAAAACCGAACTTTTTTTTTAATAACTAATTTTTTTTTTTTAACTCTCCTTATGATTTTGTAGCAAAAAATGGTGAATTTATCGATTAAAAATATTAGTGAATTCTATGATATACATATTCTTTGAATGAACTCAAATTTTTCGTTATCACATTTGATGAAAAATGTAGTCCCATTTTGGCAATGCGTCTGACCAGTGATGCTTTTGAACCCGCGACCAGCACTGCGATGTCATCAGCAGCAGCCTGAGCATAAATATTCCTATTTTTAAACTCCTTTAAAAGAGGATTCAGCATACAGTTCCATAGTAAAGGTGATAAAATCCCACTTTGGGGGTTTCATTTAACTACTTCCCTTTAAACAGTTGCCCTCAGTAGTTCTACTTGAACTGTTCTGTGCCTCACCATATACTCAATCCATCGGATGAGTACTGGTGGCACATTGAGTTCTCGTAGCGACTTGAACATACTACTAAAGGGTATGTTGTCAAAAGCTCCAACGATATCTAAAAAGACACCGAGTGCCATTTTCTTTTTTGTTAGTTTACGCTCTATACAGATCCCGAATTCATGAACCGCAGTCTCGGTAGAGACCCTGGCTCGGAACTACTGTGATTGAATGATAAATATTGCATAAATGTGTGTTTGAGAGCTATTTTTTTTGATAATCATTAATAAATATTATAAATTTATATATTAATACAATAGCAATGCCTGGAAAAATCATGGATTATATGGAAAAATGCGCGCATGAAAAGTAATATTCTTAAGATTTTATTAAACCTGGAAAAGTAAAGGACAAGAAATTCAACCTGGAAAAGTAAAGAACAAGATATTCTAGTAAAGTAAAAAATAAGAATTTTTTAGACTTAAAATATTGCAGCTAAAAATAAAATTTGAATATTGATAAATATTTTATTTATTATTTGCATATGTTGTTGTTTGTTGTTAAGTTAGAAAGAATTAAATGATCCTAATTATGATATAATAAAATTATTAATTTTTATGTAAACTATAAAATTATTAATTCCATCTACTAACTAACTAACTAATGAATTAATTTTATTCAAACAATTTTCACTACATAAATATATGCAAATAATAGGGGGAGATAAGTTCAATCCAGCGACTGACACCCTTTCTAACTCAATAATAAACAACAACATATGCAAATAATAAATAAAATATATATGCAGACAGACAGACAGACAGACAGACAGACAGCCTTATATATATACACACATTATATATATATATATATATATATATATATATATATATATATATATATATATATATATTACAATAAAAAATGCGAGCATGAAAAGTAATATGGCTAAGCTTAAACATGTAAAATTAAAGGACTAGTTGTTAAAACTGGGGAAAAAAAGGATAGGATATTCTAATGAAAAATATAATAAATTTATAATTTCAAATATTGCAGCATTAAGATTAATAATGATTATATAATGTTCAATTGAATTAAAAAAATTTAATGCTGCAATATTTTAAGTTATAAATTTATTATATTTTTTACTAGAATATCTTGTCCTTTTCTTTACCAGTTTTAACAACTAGTCCTTTACTTTTTGATATTTAAGCCTAACTATATTACTTTTCATGTTCACATTTTTTTTATGGTAATATATATATATATATATATATATATATATATATATATATATATATATATATATATATATGGGTCTTTACCAGGTTTCGTTTTCCTATTGTAATCCATGATTTTTCCAGGCTTGTAGTAAATTCACTTGTTCTTTGTTTCTTTGTTTAATTTCAGTCTTATTTTTTGGCCCCATAAACATAGCATACACATATGTAATAACAATATATGTCACTCGTCTGCTTCAATAAAATTCCTCCAATTATCTCCCTTTTATTTTTTCATTCTGTCTGTTTCACTTGTTACTTTTCTTTTCGCGACAGCAGTGAATTAGTAGCAACACTAGTCACTGAAGCGACGTGGTTGCTATGGAAACTAGTCATAAAAACGTCGCCCAACTCCTTACGTTTTTTTTTACGATTTTGAACACCAGAAAATTTATTATAACTTTTGTCTTACTGAACAAAAATTGAACATTCTTTTTTCACAATATAGCTGAGAAGGTGAACTATAAACTTGGTCGAAAAATGAGTGAGTGGCGAAGCTTTAAAGCAGATCTAAATGACTAAAACTGCCACTTAACCATGTATTCAAACACTACCATATTTGTATTATATATATATATATATATATATATATATATATATATATATATATATTGTTACGATTGAGATCGTATGACTCGATACCCTTACCTGACTATTTGGAGAAGAACCTTCCCGTTACTCTGCGACTAGTAGAAGGAGAAGGAGAAGGCGTATACAAATGAAGTGCACGCTTCTCGGTTTCTTTCACTTTCTTCCCTCAGGCAGCCCATACCGGACGTAAGGTTTAAACCCTTTCAAATCAAACTCGAATCATATGTGAGGCCCGGAAAAAGGATATGATAAAAGAATAAAGAAGAATAAACGGCTTTAGCATGAAGTATACTAATTCCTGGGCCAAACCTTGTGGGATACCTTTAAAGGCATTTTAATGAGAAATAGTTGAAAAAAAAGATCCGGAAGTGTTCGTCTCGCGCATGAGACCTCATTTAAGAAAAATTCGGACTTGCTTGCTAATCGGATTTTATGTTTTTCTTTATCAATTTGTTACTTGTTTAGCTTAATCAAGACGTTAAGAAAATGAAAATATTGAAAAAAAAAAAATACATTGTACGTACTCGTTATGGAATTAAGTTCTCATAAAAAAATCACTTAATTTGATCAAATAGTTTTTTTTTTACAGAGGAAAATCAAATTTTAATGGCCATCTTGCTTATATTCCGGACGAGGAGGGGGTGCCTTTAAACGAAAAAGGGTTTAACAAAGGACAAAATAAAAAAGAACAGAGAAACTCTGTAAAGTAAGTGAAAAAAATATTTATCTAGGTATTTTTCTGTCCATGTTTCAAAACGTAATTATGATATTTTAATTTATTATTATAAGACCAATTCTCTATTAGATTGTACTTAATATATAGTAGTGATAAAAAATATGACTTAGATGTCATCAGTTTAAATCAAAACAAAAATATTTAGTGCTTCAGTCTTAGTCATTACTGTTTGAGCTATCGTTAAATATATAAAATATAGTAAAAAAAAAATAACGAACTTTAACATATGAATGTATATTTGTGCACGACACAGACAAACAAGGTCACTTTATATATATATATATATATATATATATATATATATATATATATATATATATATATATATATATATATATATATATAAAATAATGGTAAACAAAAAAATACACTCGTTTGACCTGCCTCGTGCCACTTTGAGACTTAGCACCTCAGAGCAGATGCATTTTTAAAAAATGGAGACACACAGACAGACATATTGAGTTTTATATATTACATGTCAAAAGATTATTTTGTATTATTGATTTAATTTAACAGTGAGCCGTTTTGATGGGAATATAAGTGTAAACTTTTTGCATTTATTTATTTAGATTTACAGCTAAATTTTTATGTCTGATCTATTCATTTAAAATACTCAGAACAGATACTTTGCTTTGATCTTAAGTAACAGACTGTATTTACTTTCTTCCCACTGCAAGGACGGAATGTCGCAAGAATCAAACTAGTGCCCCCTCAGAAGAGATACTCTGACCTCCTAAACATAGCCATAGCAGCCTTGGTAGCATTCCTCGGCTGGGGCGCGTCAGGCAGTTAGCAATAAACTCCTCCTCAAAGAAAGAAGGGAAGGTCTCTGGAAGCAGCTTCTAAGACTACGCAGGACAATACTTCAAACCGACAGATAAAGGACCACCAGAATGGCCATTTTCTATCAGACTGATTGCTGAGATGGATCCTTGACTGATATGTATACCGCCAACGATGGTGCTGACTAATAACAGGCTGATAAACAAGAAACGTATATCTGTTTTCAGAGATAGATTTATTCAGCACAACGACAACAGATTGCTTTTTTTGTTGTTGACCAGTGAAAGTTAACACCTTTTTCATTCAAATGTTGTGACGTCATTCCCATCTCTCAGTCGAAGTTGGCTGTTGATAACAAAAAAAAAAAAACGGACTGAAAACCTGGGCGTGGTAAATTCGAATCCAGTTCGTTCCATCGAAACATTTTCACCAAACCAACATTTGACCTCGTGTCTAACCTCTTGAAGAGTAGGTAAATAAAATAACAAAGAGATATGCTGCTAATTGCAAAGTGATTCCTACAAACGCTAAAAAGCGAAATGGTATCTAATTGCTTACCCCTTTCTTTCTCTGCTCCGATGGAATTTGCTTTCCTCTTCACTCCCAAAAGCAAGTAAGTTTTCACAGAAACGTGTTAACTCAAAGTATTTTCAACCAATAAAAATCGTTTCAATTTCCCAAAAAGTAACAAATCTATGTCAACATAATAAACCGATGGAAGTGTAAACAGCCCCAAACCGGAATTTCTAAACTCGGCAACACTTTGAACACGACCCTAAGACGTATACTCTACAATCCCCAACCCTGTACCTTTGGCCAGAGAAGGGAAGGCAGAAAGAAATCTTCAATTACTCACATACAAGCCTTCTTCATCTCGCGCACACATTCCTACACATAAGCGAGAGTCAAGTGAACAGAGCATTAACGCACACACATACACAGTGTCACCATTAATGAGTTGACAAGACGCACCCGAAGAAGTTCGGGGTGGGAGTTACATCGGGCCGAAACGTTGTGAGAATAACATCTAAGATGAAAACAAGTCTGAATAAATCCAAATGATTTTTAAAAAATCTTTTTAAAGAGAATTTTGAAAATTAAATTTAATTATGACGTTATCTTTTGTAAATTTAATTAATAATTGAGCCAAACTAGCTAATTTTTTTAAAGGAATGTTGTTGTAATTTCTATTCATTAAAATATTGGACTAGACCCTCCGGGCCTAAACGGACCACACAATCTTATTGGTATAAATAAATTAAAAATAAACCATATTTCCTTTTTATAAATGTCAAGCGTGAATATAGACACCACAATATTATTTGTATGACTAAATTAAAAATAAAATTATTTATTTTAAGACGTATACGTTGACGCGCACTTTTCAAAAATTAAAAAAAAAAACATAAATTTTTTTGTCTTTTTGACCTTTTGACGAAGATCAAAGTGTAGTATCTGCCTTTTGAAACATCAGTGTCATATGAAACCAGAAGTGTTCATTTAATTATCTCCCTTAAAAATTTTGAAATATCGACAGAAAAACAGTGTGCTGCTTTAAATTATAAGTCGATGAAAATTGCTTTCAAAACGGTCAATGCTTTTTAACAGGTGAGGATTTCGAAGAATTTTAAAACCAATTTAAATGATTTCGATTCATCAATTTAACGTGTTTCAAAAACATTGCCAAGGTTGATGCAAAGAAGCTGGGCTCTCTCTACTGTGCTAGAAAAATACTTTTACCTGACAATATCTTTTTTTCTTTTTTTTTTACATAGAGAATAAAATTATCGAATCTTTATGCTATATTAAAATTCAACTTGCTAGATATCAGGACATCCATGGACGAGAAAATCTATTTTAAATAAAACAAATCAAATATAAATTAAAAACTGAAATAAAATAGGTATTATTAACATTTGCAGTTAATTAAAATAGCAATAAATAGCGCAACAAACTTAACTTCTATCTCCACACAACTACTATTCGCCAATACATGGATTATTCTTGTCACATTTGGACTGGTGGATCTACAACTAGTCTTTCACTCTTAGACAGCCCCTCCCCCCAAGAGTTTCCAACCTAAGTCTCGTATTATCAACCAAACTCCAACCCCTGTTACATCACTGCAGTGCTGCATCCCTATAAACCATATTTAGTGTATGATTAGTATTTCCTGTTAATTTGTGTCATGTGACCAGTAATTAAAGAGTTTATCGGTTAAATATTTACGAACAGACATACACATACATACATCTACTGTTTTATTTATACATGTTTCATTGAACAACAGGGATGATTCCTGTTTGTTTCTTTTGCGATCCGTCTTTTCCATTTGGCGGGAAATTGTTCGAACGTTCTGTTTGAGTGTAAAATGAAATTCGCCATAGCCAAGAACATTTTCTGCTTCCATGAGTCGTCTTCTGCGCATGATGAATTAAAAAAAAATGCGTTTACCCTGTTTTATTAAATATATACTACTGCATTTTTATTTCAATAAATATTGCATTAATATTAAATAAAAAAAAAATTGAATCAAAGTTACCTTAACACACGCACACACGAAATTGTCTCAGAATTTTATGGATATAGACTTTTAAATTTATTTAAGCCAGTAAGATTTCCTATTTTTTGTTTTGAGGGAAGAACCCATAAAGATACTCACTGCCAACTCTTTCCCTCACTCTCTATCTGTGTCTAAAACTAAACGAAAACTACATGAACAAAGTTTATTTCCTAGAACTGTCTACCTATGGAATAGGTTGCTTCCCACCTGACAACCTGATAGCTTCAATATAAACAAATTCTTGTTAAGCCAACCTTTTAAATAATCAAACTCTGTCTATTTTCTACCAATACAATTCATTGCAGAATTATCTCCCCAACCTCCTGACATTCATTAACCCTTGTCTTCATGTGGAGTTCGGGTTTTGATAAGCGGTGACTCCCTTGTAAATAATAAAAATTAAAAGAAAAAAACTAACGCTCTTCCCAGCTGACTATAACAAAGTAGCTTTCAAGTCCAATGTAAACAAGTTCTTGTTGAATCGTCCTCTTAAATAATCAAATTCTACACAATTTTCTAACACTACGGATCATTACAGTGTTGGCTCTCATTAATCCTTATCCTCGAGTGGCCTTCGGGCAACTCAAGGCTAAACTGTGTCTCCCTTGTTAAAAATAAATAAATCGATAAATAAAAATAAGCTGACGCTCTTCTTATTCAAGTGTCGCAATAAATATGACGTCATATCTATATATTTTTGTTAAATATTTCTCCTAAATAATCACATTCTACTCAATTTCCAGCACTACCGATCATTACAGTCTGGGTTCTCATTAATCTTTATCTTTGAGTAACAGGTGTCCGGCTTGTAAATAAATAAACTAACGCTCTGTTCACTCAGGTATCGCAATAAATATGACATCATATCCATCTGTCGGTCGAATTTGGCTATCGATATATAATGAGATGCACTAGCATCTAGTTGTTAACGAACGGATCCTTGAAAATTGAGAAGCTTACCATTTCTGTAAATAAACAATCTATAAAATATGAGATGTAATACGTGACGACGTCTACCTTAAAAAGGAACCAGAGAGTCAGCGATGAGCTGTAAGTTGACACGGATTGCCGAAACGTGAGCTCCCACGAGAAAGGCAATTACAAGAATCCAGCACCTGTCCTAAAATGTTCAAGGAACAATGATGTCAGAAAACTATTTCAGTATTTATACCGTCGTCGTCGTCGTCGTCGTCGTCGTCGTCATCATCATCATCATCATCATCATCATATTCACCATCATCATCACAAGCAGGTATCGTATTACATCTCATTGGAATCTTTTATCTCATACCTGGTTTCCTTCGTCTGTTTCACAACACCTGTGCTGTTTCCTGCATTCAAAGCAACGTTTAACCTATTTTATTTTCATCTTTGTATCGTCGCCCTCTTTCTTTATCAGTTGGCAAGATCGTCACGATTTCATACTCTTTAATTAAACGTGTCTGTAAGACGAACATCAAGGCCATCGCTTGTTATAAAGTTGGGATGAATGAAACTTAGGTATAATGACGCCCAATCAAAAATGTTATTCTGTCCGTTCATATCCAGAAAGGTACTAGCGTATAACTAAAAAAAAAAAAAAAAAAAACACGCATGAAGGTACTAGCGTATAACAAAAATGTTATTCTGTCCGTTCATATGCAGAAAGGTACTAGCGTATAACTAAAAAAAACACGCATGAAGGTACTAGCGTATAACAAAAATGTTATTCTGTCCGTTCATATGCAGGAAGGTACTAGCGTATAACTTGATATGCTCACCTATAATTCGTTTCTAATAAATCTTAATAATGATAAACTCTGTGGACCGTTCGGGCGTCCTTGCTTGCTTGAATATATACATATACTAGCATTGCCGGTCGTAAAATACGCTTAAATATGATATTTTTATAAGTGCATATTTCGTATTTCTTATTATATTATATTGGACCCAATATATAGTAATGATTTAAAAAGGTAATAAATAAATAAAATAACTCGTCCACCACCACCGAGAATCGAAACCAAAACGTTAATGTCTGAGCTATGAAGACATGTTTGCTGCAAGGTTAAAAATTAAAACATTAACCAATAGCTATTACGTTACGCATGGATATTCGTAATGCCGTTAGTCGACTTAGTTGGCAAGTATCATTTTTGTAATTTTTGCACCGATTTTCCCCTGGCTAAAACCAAAATATAAAGTTTTACATAGGTTCGAATACGCTATATATTAAGTTTCATGTTTGTACACCAAAAACAAAAGAGTTTGGTAAGCAAATTTTTTTAAGCAAATATATATAAACGCATACATAAATATATATAGAACAAGGTTTGTGTTTACTATAAGCCTTTTACGCAAATATTATGCAAGTATAAATCATGTAGAATAGTTGCATGAATATAATTACATGTTATAGTTAACTAAAGATGATCATCACATGAGAAACCCGAAAACCTAATAAGGAATTAATTAAAATGAATGTTTAAAGAATATGCAAATTAGCTAGATCTTTTGCAGATGAATACAATTCTACGACCCATATCTAACAAAGTTGTATTTGCTTTTTCAATAAATCGAAAAAATGTTTTTTATAATATTACAACAGAAAACCCAAATTTATACGAGCATATATATATATATATATATATATATATATATATATATATATATATATATATATATATATATATATTGTAAAGAAGTGAACCATAGCGGAAATTCAGTCGACTAAAATAAGATGGAAAACGGGGTGAGGAAAAAGAAAAAAAAATTGGGGGAAGTTACATGTAAGAAATGTACAATTCAATAAAATAAATAAGTCGATTAAAAACAAGATCGTTAAAATACACCCGAAGCGCTTTTCGTTCAGACTAACTTTTCATGGGTATAAGTCTGAAAATTATTATTATTTTTATTATTTTATTTTTTAAGAATATTTGGTAGTGGAATGGAGTAAGAGCGGAGAGGAGGTTTAAAAAAAAATCATTTTTCAGACATATAATCGAATAAAGATTTATATATATATATATATATATATAAGACCGCTCAGTCTTGCCTGGTCGTAAAATATGCATAAATATTATATTTTAATTCATATAGAAATCGAGCCATGTGCATGCAGGTATCATGTTTTTTTTCTAAACAGTTCACTTCTTGTAAGTAAAAGAAAATACTCGAGCTGAGATCAAAATCAAAACCTAAAGTCAAATACGATAACCATTATGCCAGCTTGGCACGATATTTAATAAATGTTTTCAACCCTACTTATTCTTAACATAAGGAATCTGCATTTGAACGATTCGCGCATGTGCAGTCGTGAAATAGGTGACAAACAGATAAAAAATTCGATGACCCGCACGTATCAATTTTTCAATTTTGACCCTTAGCTGCTCTTTTTTCCGGATGAAAAAAGGATTAAAAAGTTTTCCACATGTCTGAATACTTTATATACCAAATTACACGTCTACAGATTAAAAAAAAAGTCGGTGTCTGACTTAAAACGTATTATGTATACGTATTTCAATTTAATTTACTATTCAAACAACGATTTCAATGCAGGAACACTTCATCTATATCAGAAGTATGACGTGGTTTGTTTGAAGCATTTTTAAAGAATAAAAGGTACTTTTGAAGGCTTACAATGCAGGAATGTAGAGTCGTTATGAGCAGATAAATGAATAAATAAATGAATGATGAATAAATGATTTTTTTATATTGTTTTTTATTTATTTATTTATATTTATTTATTTATCTACCTGAATTGTTTTAACTGTAAATGGTACTTGTTTGGAATAAGTACCATTGACAGTTAAAAAAATTTCAGGTAGATAAATAAATAAATATTAATAAATAAAATCATATAAAATAAATTATTGAATTATTTATCATTTATTTATTTATTTATCTGCTCATAACGACTGTACATTATTGCATTGTAAGCCTTCAAAAGTACCTTTTACTTTATATATATATATATATATATATATATATATATATATATATAACCTTTTACTTATATATATATACATATAAGTTTTTACTTATATATATATATATATAACTTTTTACTTATATATATACATATAAGTTTTTACTTATATATATATATATAACCTTTTACTTATATATACATATAAGTTTTTACTTATATATATATATATATATATATATATATATATATATATATAACCTTTTACTTATATATATATATACATATAAGATTTTTACTTATATATATATATACATATAAGATTTTTACTTATATATATATATATACATAAAAGATTTTTACTTATATATATGTGTATATAATCTTTTACTATATATATATATATATATATATATATAAGATTTTTACTTATATATATGTGTATATAATCTTTTACTATATATATATATATATATATATATAAGATTTTTACTTATATATATGTGTATATAATCTTTTACTATATATATATATATATATATAAAGTTTGTGCTTATTTTAGATGATCAAAAGGATTCCTTTTATTGTTTTTATTTCTTTGTTTCTGTTTAAAACTTGATTTTCCATGGCTCGTATTAATGATGAAATTATAAATATTCATTGATTTTAAAATATCAGTAAAACTAAAATTTATAGGTCATACCCATCCGTGTATTTTTATATCTGTGAAAATATATGCATATATCTTTGTGGTAATCCAACCCATCTACACCAAAAAATATATATTTAGAAATTTCAAAAGAATTGGAACCGGGAATTTAGAATTTAGAATAGAATCGGTAATTGTATCGGTTCCGATATTGTATTTAATTCAAAACTAGGTCTGCTTGGTAGGCAATCGTTGCTCAACACATGCGCTGCTTCTTTGAGTCGTTTTACTCTCCCTTTTTTTTTCTCTGCCTAGGATTTTAACTTCATTTCATAAGGAAAATAAATTTATAAATTTCAAACAAGTGAAATATTTATTTATTTATTTATTTTTTATTCTCCAAATATTACGTTGTGATTTAGCTTTCAAGCGCACTTGATACGTATTTTATTTCATTCAAATATATATATATATATATAATTTTTAATAAATAAGAATGTAAATATACAAAATACTAATCATAGTGGGGGTGATAGGTAGTCAAATGGATTAATCCTAAACTTATAAATACGAGACTGGTAAATTAAAAAATATATCCATTTTGAATTTGGAAATAGATGACTCTCACAGGTAAGAAATTCATTTTTATAACATGAATAGGTTAGATAAAGTAATTAAAAATAGGAAACTAGATCTAATATTTGTAAAATGTTTTTCTATTTTTCCTAAGATTAAGTGAGGTGGTGTTTGATCAAGACTGCTTAGAGCCATGATGTAATATATTGTTTTGTTTTTAAATCCCGAGAAACAGTGTTTCATGGTAAACAACTGATGATCCCTTAAAAAATAAAAAAATAAATTATTATCGGTACTATAGTGAATTCTAGAGAGCAAGTTTATGCAGTGATTGCAGGTGATTGAATGACTTACTGACTAAATGGTTTTCTAAGGAAAAATATTTTTTTTTTGTAAAGATTTAATGGTTAAAAACTTCCAAGACTATATATAAATTCAAGCTTGAGATATTCAAAAGTAGAAATTAATGATCTCAACGTGGTTGTTAGATAGTACTCGATAACAAGAGCAAAATATTTTTAAAATTAAAGTTACATTTGGTTGTTACAAACAGCCATCTGTTTCAGTCAATGAGACTTCATCAGGTGACCCGAAACCATTTCTTTTGTTTTGTTTTGTTTTCGCGTCAGACGGTTCAGGGTACCCTGATAAAGTTTCATTGA
>NC_136501.1:90406098-90441098 GCF_053919585.1 Euprymna scolopes | reverse complement strand
CAGGTGGCACTCTTTCGAAAATAGATAAATAGATAAATAATAAAAAATAAAAACGTTACTTGTTATCGCGTCAAAAGAAGAAAAAATCCTGCTCACGTGATTACGTGTCTTTTTAAAAACATTTGCATAACCTTTTTATTTTTATTTATATATCTGTTTAAGCTTTTTTTCGTCAGTGTACTAGAAGGAATTCAGTTGATTACAACCCTTTCTACAGTAGTACAACCCTGGGTCCGACGGCACAATACTACACCGTTCAATACTGTAAAACTGAAACGAAGCTGTTCTGTTTGAAAAGAGCGCCATTTTCTTCTTATTCATATTTATATCGATTCTTTGCTTTAAAAACTAAAGTAATTACGTGTTTACTTTTTTAATATCACATTTTGCTATTTCGGATTATTTTACTAAAGTAAGTAAAGGTTCATCATTTTTTAAAACTGTTTTTGTTTCTTTGTTTTTCGATATTTCGTCGATATTATTTAGTAAGAGTGTTTAGCAGAAAAGCCAACAAACGACAACCCGAAAAAATAAATATACAAGAAATAAATGTTACCATAGTCAATAAAAGTTCAGTTCATGTTTTTTTTTTGTTTTGAAATAGTTTTTAATGCTCTTTACTTGAAATAATTTCAGCGAACCGAAATTAAAACGAAATTTGAGGCGATAACTACTTAAATGAATTTTTATATAAACTACACATGCCATAATCGAATATTCCTCAAGCACAAAATAACGGAAAACATTAAAATATGTATATAAATATTCCTTACGTTGACAGAAATCTCTTAAATTGTTAGCACAGAATGCTCACGTGTCCCCCCCCTTCAAATTGAAAACACGGCTCTCCATTTCAAAGTCGCTGCCATTTTGATTTTTTTTTAACCGGTTCGTGAATTAAAAATTTTTTTTACAAACTACTTAAAAATACAAACCAATGAACTTTTCTACCATAAAAGTAACTTTTATTTCTTGTATATTTATATCATTATATATATAACATTTTCTCTTTGTAAGGAAACATCATTTTGTTGGTCACTCTTGGCTACGAATGGAAACAAAGTTGATATAAAAAAAATATATTTTCGCGAAAATTATCTTTACTTTCATCATATTTTGCTTAGGGTAAAATTTTTGAGTATCAAAACCTATCTCTTTACAACCCCTACTTTTCATAACCTATCATACTTTCATCAATCACAGTCCATTTTCTGTAGGCTGTTTTTGAACCCAGTCAATGATGGGTACTTCTGCTAGTGTATATATATATATATATATATGTGTGTGTGTGTGTGTGTGTGTGTGTGTGTGTGTGTGTGTGTGTGTGTGTGTGTATTTATATATTATAGAGAATAATAGACCAAAGGTTTAAAAGAGTAAAGTTTCTGTTTATGTACGAATACTTTAAAAGTGCTGCGCGCGAAGTACCGCAGAAAATATTTTATTTGTCAATAAATATAGAAATAAATAAATGGATATCGTTTCTGAAACGATCGTACACTTAATTTGATTTTGTTTTATTTCTCCTTTTGCAGCTGATCTATATTTTCACAATTATTGATCTTTTACCCCTCCCCCTTTCTCTTTCCATGCATATATATATATATATATATATATATATATACATGCATATATATATATACATGCATATATATATATACATATATATATATATACAGGCATATATATACATACATACATATATACATATATATATACATACATATATATACATATATATACATACATATATACATGCATATATATATACATACATATATATATACATATATATACATATATATATACATACATATATAGACATACATATATACATGCATATATATATATACATACATATATATATACATATATATACATATATACACTTGTGCCCGATATTATTCATACCCCCCCCTTGAAAATTGAGTTTATTAGGTGTAACTTTGTAAGAATTTATTGTTTACGCCCATATTGATACATGTTCTTAATAAACCTCTTCTGATCATTTTCATCATTTTAAAATCTCGGGATACTTGCAATAAAAGAAATATACAGCTATTTATAAAATCTGCAATGTTAAAAAATGATCATACCCCCTTATTTTTTCAGTATTAATCGAGTTTCTGACTGTTTGTTTCCTGTTTGATTCTTATTTTGAATGCTTTTATACAACCTTTGATTAATTTCATTTCGTTTTTTGCATTTTTCAGAAATTAAAATGATATCAACTGAAAACCAATAAAAGAATCAAAATTATTAGAATGGGGAAGAAAAAAGAGCTTAGTAATGATCTTAGGACTAAAATTGTGAATTCACATAAGGATGGTTTAGGTTACAAGTCAATTTCCAAGAAATTTGAGGTCCCTACAGCAACAGTACAGGGAATCATCAAAAAATTCCAGAGCCACCACACAACAAACAACTTGATTGGTAGAGGAAGGAAAAGGAAACTGTCTGCTAGAGCCACCAGGAATATTGTAAGCAGTGTTAATGCAAATCCAACCACCACTACTAAGGACATTTTAGAAAATCTGGAGTCTTCTGGCATAAAAATATCAAGGCAAACATTGCAAAGGACTCTGCATGAAAATGGTCTGAAAGGAAGAAGACCAAGAAGGACTCCATTGCACACCGGAAAACACCTTGCAGCACGTCTAAAGTTTGCTAGGACCCATGTGAATTCTCCAGAGTCCGTTTTCTCAAGTATTTTGTGGACTGACGAAACAAAAATTGAATTGTTTGGCCATATGGATGCTTCTTACGTTTGGAGGAAGAAAGGAGAAGCTTACAACCCAAAGAACACCATACCCACGATGAAACATGGTGGTGGTAGCCTAATATTTTGGGGTTCCTTTTCGGCTAGTGGTCCAGGTAGTTTGGTCAAGATAGATGGAACCATGAAGAAGGAGCAATATTTGGAGATACTCCAGAAAAACATTCGACAGGATGCGGAGAAGCTCCATTTAGGACCAAACTGGGTCCTTCAACAGGATAATGATCCAAAACATACTGCCAAAATAGTCAAGAAATGGTTTGAGGATAATCAAATTAATGTTTTGGAATGGTCTAGCCAGAGTTCCGACCTGAACCCTATCGAAAACCTCTGGCGCATATTGAAAACTGAGGTTAAAAAGCGGAAACCTAGAAATTTGAGGGATTTGGAGAACTACTGCATTGAAGAATGGTCAAAAATCAGTGTTGATGCTTGTAAAAACCTTGTTGATAAATATCCAAAACGGTTACAGGCAGTTATTAAGAATAAAGGGCATGCTATTGACTATTAGTAAGAGAGGTATGAATAATTTTGAACTAGTGCCATTATTGTTTTTCTTTGTATAATGTTTCAAACTTGCATAATTTATTTATTTGTTGAGTTTAAATTAAATGCTTATGCTTGATTTATTGTTTGAGATCCCTTAAATATTGTCTACCTTCTGGTTTGAGCAATATTCTTATAGAAATCTCAAAGATCCGAGGGGTATGAATAATATCGGGCACAACTGTATATACATACATATATATACATATATATACATATATATATATACATACATATATATATATATATATACATATATATATATATATATACATACATATATAATCGGATTTTTCGATTATCGATTTTTGATAGTTATCAGATGTATTCCAATTTAAAATTTATGTAAGAACACTCCAAGACACATCCAATACCGCTTCCAAGTCCATAGGGAACTCTCTCTCTCTCTCTCTCTCTCTCTCTCTCTCTCTCTCTCTCTCTTTCTCTCGCACACACACACACACACACACACACACACACAGAGAGGTCTTTTATATATATATATATATATATATATATATATATATATATATATATATATATATATATATATAATCTTGTTTTGTTCTATGACTCATTCGTCGATGAATATATTCTTTGTGTTAACATAATAAGAAGCATTTTAGGATGAGTCAAGTACAACTGTTATCGGTGATACTTGGGCCTTTAATTAGAACATGCAGTAAACGAATCCATTTTTAAACTGAAGAAGTTTGCAATCTCATGATAAGTAAACCAAACAACACTAAACGAGAATAAAAACAAAGGACATTGTCAGTCCTTCATGTTGCAGTTCATATAATCAATAGTCTTTTACAATCAAAATTTTTGAGGGGACCAACGTTGCCCGGGATTGAATGATGATTAATGAATGTTTCACACTCCTATATTTTTATTGTTATCGAAATCAGTGACATCGCCCATTTTTTTAATCAAATCCATTGATTGTTTTCTCTAGTTTGGGACCCATCGCAGTGCACAGAGTAGTTTGGTAGAGACCGTTCCTCGCATAGACAGACAAGATCACTTATATACATATATACTAACAAGGAGACCTGACGTTGCCCCGGTTTAGATGAGGATCAATGAATGTTCCACGTTTCCAATACTTTTATTGTTTTTGAAGTTGGTGGAATCGCCTATTATTCAATCAAACAAATTGATTATCTGCTCTGGTAGGGGACCCACTGCGGTGCGCTGGAAGGGAACTTCACATGCCTTACTGCAGTGACTTAGTTTGCAGTACATTATAATCTATATTGCACTGTAGAGAACCTATTTTTGATTTCATAAAATTATTTTTTATATAATGGCTTGCATTAAAGTTTAAAATGCAAAAGTCAAGTATCATGCTTCAATTGTGCTCGAGGCAGTAACATTCATTTCGGACGATTATGTTTGTAATTATGACGTACTAACCGATTGAGCACTAGAACAATTAGGAAATGTTGTGTTTTTAACTGCATTGTCAGTTCATCTTGTTGCATCTCATATAATCAATAGCATTCTTCAATCAAAAAGTAAAGTTTATATACCAATAAAATTTCCTCCCATGCAAGTTGACTGTCATAGCCATCTCCCTTTAGAAACTCTAAAGTTATTTTGCAAAGGGGAGATAATTCAATTAACACACAAACGAGAATAGATATTATATTGACAGACTAATTAATGATTCATGTCTGTTTCATGAGAAATTAGTCCATTTATATATTTTTGTACTCATAAATATTTTTAAGCTATTTATCATTTATTTTATTAGTTATGATATTCCATAAATAGCCGAAATAGGTCATAATTGAAAAATGTTTCTTTAAGTAATTCACTTCAAATTAGCCAATGAAAACACTTAAAATATGATTTGTTACTGCAAATACCGAAAAATTGTCAGTCATTAAATTAATTTCCAATGCTATGGATAATAGTAAGTATGAGAGTCAAAACTCTCACATCTTTCCTTAATTTATAAATTTATCAAAATTATTAAAAAGGATCAGAAATAAATGCCAGTTCTTTCATGTATAATTAATAGCTTTCTTCAATTAAAAAGTAGAGTTTGTATGACATTTCTTTGAATGCAAATTGACCGCCAGCGCCATCTAACTTTCGTAACAAGCAATATGCAAAGAGAAAATAACTCAATTAACTAAAACCATGCTAAAACCATCCAGTTTTAGAAACTCCAATCTGCAAAGAGGAGATAATTCAATTAAAATACATAAACCAGAATAGATGTAAGGCTTTGCATGACATTGAATAACAATGACAGATCAATTTACACTCCAAATCTCTTTCTTGACACATATATAATATGACAGTTCGATTTATCAGCCAAAAATTGTCTGTCCTTCCTCCTGCAGCTCATATAGTCAATAGCATTCTTCAATCAAAATGTAACGTTTTTATACTGATGAAACTACTGCCTGTGCAAATTGACTGCCAGAATTATGTAGTTTTTTTTTTGTTTTTTTTACAAGGGAATCACCATTTATCAAGGCCCAGAGGCCACACGAGGATAGAGGTTAAAGCGTGTACAGTGGTCAAAAGGACAACAATATCATAGTAATTGTTAGAAGTGTAAATTTGATAAATTGGATTACTTAAGGGGAACAGCTTATCAAGAACTTGTTTACATTGGACTTGAAGACGGCCATATTGTAGTGAGCTGGAAATCAGGTAAACAGAAGAGACTTCCACAGATGTGTGGTTCTAAGAAAGAAGCTTTGTTCATGGAATCTACGTTTAGGTTTTGGCACAGATAAAGAGTGGGTGAAATTATTGATAGTGCTTTCAGCCAAACGAGTGTTTCTTTTGAATGTTTGGTGAGGGGGTGTGCAAACAATCTGCGAAGGGGAGATGATTCAGTTAACAACTCTTGACTGCCAGAGACATTTGGTTTTAGAAACTCCAAACAGCCAATCTGCAAAGTTAATTCAATTAACAACTATTGACTACCAGAACCATCTAGATTTAGAAACTCCAAGCAGTCAATCTGCAAAGGGGAGATAATTCAATTAACAGCCATGTCAAAAGAAAATATATGTAAAAGTAATTGAACATCTACGACAGATGATAAAAATTGAAGGAATCACTTACTTTTCACACTCAACATGGCTACACATGCTTCCGACTGATTGGGAGTTGATGAGAAGCAGGTGTACATAGCCTGGTCAGCCTTGGTACATCCGCGGATGAAGAGTTGGTGCAAGCAGCCTTTGCGGATGAGACTGATGCGGTCGCTAGCATAGATTACTTCTCCATCTTTCAACCTGAAATTAATTACAGGAAATATCCAACATTTATTCACCTTGAAACACTGCGGTTTCCGAGTAAAACAAACACACAATTCTGCTTCACTTTAATTTTGATCTGATTTATAATTTATCATTTTATCGTTTTTGGGCTGACACTCTGTATTATACCAAGCGCAAGTTATATTATAAGTTCCTATTAAACCAAACACCATGAATAAATATTTGCTTATATAAAAATCTTGAAACATAATGACTGGATTCGGCATTAAATAAAAGAGTTGATATGCCGTAAAACGAAACAACCAAACCAAACAAATTCCAATTAAAAAATATATTATTTCTTGATAAAGATAGCTCTTATAAAATGGTTAGTAGTAGTGTTGGAACAACGAATTGGAATCGGGAATTTAAAATATCAGAAGTTTTTGGTGTATTGGAATTAATATCAGCACCAGAAAAAAAAGATATGCCTATTTTCTGATGCCAAAAACGATTGTTTTTATTTCTTTGTTTTGTTTTGAAAAACTTCATTTGCAGCAGTTCGTGTCATTGATGAAATGACAAATATTTATTGATTGCAAACTATGAGTAAAGCTAAAATCTATAGGTCACACCCATAAGCATATTTTTACACTGATGGGTGTGTGCACATATCACATGGTGTTTTGCGGTGATGCGACCCCCACCCTTCCTCCATAAAAATAAGCAACTGTATATTTAGAAATTTAAAAAGAATCGAAATCGGCTATTGTATCAGAATTACTAAAAATATTGGAATAGTCCCATCGTTAGTTATTAGAAATATAGTGCTGATGAATTTAATCGGTACCAAAGACTGGTTCCAAGAAACTTTTCATTATCCGATGATTCTCCTGATACAAGAAAAAATCCAGTTATGTCTGTTAGAACTTTTATACATGGCCACCAGTATAAGGGTACCTATTTACTATGCCTCCCCACGGGACAGAGTTAGACACCAGGGTCGTTTTTTAACGTGGAGAAAAGGTACAAAAATAAAAATTGTCTCAGTCGTGAAGGATTTCTCCTCCACCGTAGACAATTTTTAAAAACATTGTTTTGTAAAAGTATATTTTTTTTTAGAAACCATGACAATGTGTTTTTTAAAATAGAATTTATTTTTGATCTGAACTTTTGAAAATGTAAAAAAAATTTCCTTGCCAAAGCAAAGTTTTTTTCTCTTTCCTTTTCATTGTCCGGTGTTAAAAGAACAATCCAACGTAAAATCTATAAGGTTCTACTTTAAGTACCATTTAGACCGTTTGTTAACAAATCATTTTCGATTATTAATCTATTGAACTTGGTACAAGAGTGACAGACGATAATTTTTTTATCAGATCAGAGAATATTTTTATTTGCATATTAAATCAGATTGTTTTAATCATCAAAAGCAGCATTGTGTATTGTTTGGAAAAGACACAAAAAGAAACAGTTTGAATACCTTATTTTTTTTTATTACTATCCGCCATTTTGTTTTGTGCAATTTGAACACCAACTTCAATTTTGTTTTTATTGTAGAAAGATATTAATCTATATAATAAAACGTTAATAATATGTTCCTGATTTTTGTTGGATGAGGATTGATAATTCGGATTATTCGGATTATTCGGATTATTCGGACTACTTTTCTCATCTTGGATGTTATTTTCACAAATGTTTCGGTGTATGTAATCGCCGACCTTCTTCAGGTCTAGCTTGTCAAACTCAAGGATCCATTTGCTAAAACTGAATATTAGTAGTGTATCTATTTGCTGCTGACCAGTGGTGTAAAGGATAAGGTACTTAGTGAAATTCAGTTGTAAATTACACTTTTCTGAAGGTTGAAATTCAATCTTCAGTGTAGGCGACACTCAAAATACAATTGCGAATTACTTAGGACTTCTGCCCAGTCATGACTGATAAAATGAGAGAATGCTACCCCGTGCTTCGTTCGAAATTCCATGCAGATTCCCGAGTCTGACAGAAAGATTCCCGAGTTCAACAAGATACACGTAAAGAAGGTCAGAGGTTACATCGACCAAAATATTTTAACTTAAGATGAGAACAGTCGTTTAAAGAATCCAAATAATGCAAATAAACTTCATATATATATATATATATATATATATATATATATATATATATATATATATATGAAGAAGGTTGGAGATTACATGTCGAAAATAGTAATATATCCAAAAAATTACGAAATTCATTGAGTAGAACAACTATTTTGTTTTTAGTAAAAAACAATCTATCGCTGTAGACAACAAATACTGCAGCCATGAACAAGTAATCTAAAATATTCGTTCCAAGTTATGTCCTCTGTGTATGAACTCTTCACTATCTACGTCAAAGAAAAATGCAATTTTACTCAATCTTCCGTAAAAATTACTTTTAACTATAAATAACTTTCTACTCGACGAATTTTCGTAATTTTTGTATATATTTCTATTTTCGACATGATAATTAAGTACGTAAATTTTTTTGCTTAAAACGACATATTCCAAAAATCGATTTGTCGACTCTATCTTAACTAGTTCCATCCGAGTATTTAGCTGACAGGGCCAATTATTTTCACGAAAGAAAACAGTCATTTTTTTTTCTTTCAATAATGAATTTGACATTTATTATTTCAAAATGAATATTATTATCTATATAAATAAAACAGTAAATGTATGTATGTGTGTGTGTCTGTGAAAATATTTAACCGATAAACACTTAAACTACTGGTCACATAACACTGAAATTAACAGGAAATAGTAATCATACACCAAAGATGGTTTATAGCGAGTAAAATCTTTGTTTGGATGAATGAATTACACATACACAAATATGTCGGCAAGTTGAAATGTAAAATGTCCATTTTAACTTGCTGACATATTTCTATTACTTTTGCACATGCGCATATTCATTCATAGTTTGAAGTGGTTTAATTTTAAGTCTTTCTTATGTATCTGTCGATAGGGAATGCGGCTGGAGCACTAAATGGCACCCAAGTCATTTGAAAGAAGTTCTTTTCTTTTGATATCAAGTTATATATTAGGTACAATATAATATTCAATAGAAAATTGGCCCTTTAATAACAAATAGGAAATTTTCATGAATTAAAATATATTTAAGTATATTTTTATGATAGGTCAAGTCCCGGCGCCCCTCGTTAGTAAACAGTAAATTATAAAGATTAATGTCGAAATCATTGCGGAATTTTCATGGAATCTCACAATAAAATCTTCCTTCTAATAAAAACAAAAGAGCGGGTGTCTGTTTGCCTCAAATCAATTATTTGCCAATCTTATAAATCTGATTCAAACTGTTTTTTCTTGTATCATTTTGTTTTCCTACCTTTTACTGCACTCATTTTCACAAGCACCTGTTGATACTCTTTCTGTTTGGAGAAAAACAAGACATTGCAATCAAGCATCAAAACGAGAAAAAGCCACAATCATTTTGTGCCTTTTCCATTCAAGAAAAATAAAAATGCCGAACCACATAGTAGAAAAAAAAAAATAATAATAATGTCTTCAACTCAAAACCCATTGAACCATATATTTAACACAACATTATGCAAAGCACAAAACATTTATGGAAACATTTGATTTCTTTCAAGATAATCTCTTCCCGTTTGCTTTAATATTTCAGCATAAAGTTTCTCATAGTAAAATTAACTGCTACTGTTTTTTTTTCTGTTTTTTTTTCAGTGTTCCAAAGGCAGGCAGTTCTGGGAAAGAGGCTTTGTTCTTGGAATCTGCGTTTACATTTAGGCACAAATAGAGAGTGGGGAAAATCGTATGTAGTTGTAGCTAGTCAAGTGTTTTTGTGAATGGTTAGCAAGGGGAAAACATAGATTGGAGTTCAGTCGAGCACTTGCCATGAAAATAACGATAGAGCAGAGACAGGCCCGCAACGTCTTTTCTGTAGGAAAGAGGTTACAAGGAAGAGAAAAGGCAATCACCTGCTAGGTTTTGAAGCCGGTTTGAACTCTATCAAGGCAGGATAGAACGTGCCGAGCAGCTCCTGCACAGATGTGGTAACAATACTCCATTTTAGGGCGGACATGGCTTTTATACAGAAAGAGGATTACATCGACAGTGCAATACTTACTGGAGCGGTAGAGTGATTCAACCATTTTACCAGTGATCTTGGCAACAGATTTGATGCACGTGTTCCATTTCAGATCAGGAGTGAAATTCAGTCCTAGAAGCTTGTCAAGATATGAGACTTCCCCAAGACGGGAGTCATTGATTTCAATTGGGGCGTGGTGAGGATCAGAGCGATTATGATGAAAGGAGAGAAGCTTGGTTACAACAGTTTTTCATCCCACTTGAATAAAGCTTGTGGTTCAAGTTAATGGCCAAACTATATCATAATAATAATAATAATAATAATAATAATAATAATAATCAAACGTAACTTTCTAAATCTTATTTAAAAAGCAAAACAAAAATCAAAAGTTCAAGAATTCCCGGGCAGCGCCGGGTAGTAACAGCTAGTACCTAAAAGAATTACTAGTTTTATCATTGGATCTTGTTATGTTAGCAATTTCTACCCGAATTATACGATTATACGTATTAAATAAAAAGGGATGACGGGTGCAAATAAAAACAAAATAGGTAGGTAGGTAGGTAGGTAGGTAGGTGTGTGTGTGTGTGTGTGTGTGTGTGTGTGTGTGTGTGTGTGTGTGTGTGTGTGTGTGTGTGCTTTCTATTCATCGTGGCATAATTTCCATTTTTTGTGAGAAATACCACCTGAGAAATATCAAATATTGCTAATCAAAATATTATGCTGAAAATAGTAACAGCAATGCTAAAGAGATTAACCTGAAAAAAAAAAGTCTCTTGATCTTGTGACTGTGTTTCACAGGCTCAAATTCAGACGTTAAAACATCAACCGTTTGTAGCCTCCTGCAATTTTTACAAATAAAACATCATTTTTCAGAGTCAAGACAATCATTGTTGCATTAGAAATATACAAGTATGATATCAGTTAAAGTAGAATAAGTATAATATTTGTTAGAATTTAATAAGTATCGTACCAGTTAACATATAATAAACATAACAAATAAAATGTAATAAATATAATACCAGTTAAAATAGAATTATCAAAATACCAGTTAAAATAAAATTATCAAAATACCAGTTAAAATAGAACGATCAAAATACCAATTAAAATATAAATAAAATACCAGTTAAAATATGAATAAAATACCAGTTAAAATAGAATCATTAAAATACCAGTTAAAATATAAATAAAATACCAGTAAAAATATAATTAAAATACCAGTTAAAATATAATAGGTATATTACAAGTTAAAATATAATAAAAATGGCAGTAAAAATATAAGTATAATACCAATTTAAATATAAATAAAATACCAATTAAAATATAATAAGTATAATGCCAGTTAAAATATAATTAAAATGCAAATTAAAATATAATTAAAATATCAATTAAAATATAATTAAAATACCAGTTAAAATATAACACGTAAAATACCAACTAAAATATAAATAAAATACCAATCAAAATATAAAAAGCATAATGCCAATTAAAATATAATTAAAATATCAATTAAAATATAATTAAAATACCAGTTAAAATATAATACGTAAAATACCAATTATATATAATAATATTATACTTGTTAAAATATAATTAATATACGAATTAAAATATAATTACAATACCAGTTAGAATATAATATGCATAATACCAATTAAAATATAATTAAAATACAAATTAAAATATAATAAGTATAATGCCAGTTAAAATATAATTAATATACCAATTAAAATATAATTAAAATACCAGTTTAAATATAATACGTAAAATACCAATTAAAATATAAATAACTTTTCAATTAAAGTATAATAAGTATAATGCCAGTTAAAATATAATTAAAATATCAGTTAAAATATAATTAAAATATCAGTTAAATATAATTTAATTAAAATATAATGATTAAAATGCCAGATGACATGTAATAAGTATAATAAGTGCAATATCATTTATAATATAATAATTATTATTTCCATTAAAACATGAATATAATACCAGTTTACATATAATAATTATAATGTCAGTTCAAATGTAATAAGTATGTTCGTTATTGAACACATATAATAATTATTATATATAATAATATGAGTATAATAGAAAAGTATCAATTAAATTATAATATGTATAATAATTATAATATATTTTATCAGCACATGTTGAAAGTTTGTGAACGGATACTTAAAACATCCCTCGAATAGAAAACGTCCCTTATTGTCGTTACATACGATATAACAGAAATGGCATGATAAACGGTCAGCAGTCAAGATTTGTGTACACACTCTGTCAAAAAAAAAAAAAAAAAAATGATAAAAAAATTATGCTTCGTCATTGTTCGTGTTAATATCCATATAAAATAATAGAAACATAATTTAATTTTTTCATATGTAAATTATGTTTATCATTTCTGATGACCTAAAGAAAAAAATGTACCAACCGATAACTTTGTATTTATAGTGGAAAATTTATTTTTGAATTTATTTCAATCGGCAAGGGTTATCTGTCTGACTGCCTATTTGCCTTTTTACTTCCCCCCTATCTTTATTTGAAATGGTTTCGACCAAGGGTTAGAAAAATCATGCTTTTTATTCGCTAACTTCTGTCTGACAAAACAGATTTATATTTATTTACAAATATGCGGCATAATCACGCTGACATGCCAGTTCCTGTTAGATCACCGAAGTTCAGTGTCGTTGAGCCTGGTTTGTACTAAAATGAGTGTCCATTTACGAACATAGACTTCGTAGCTTAGTGGGGATACCCTTTTCTCTTCCCTGTAACTTCTTTCCCACAGAAGAGACGTTGCGAGCTTGTTTCTGCTTTATTGTTATTCCCATGGCAAGTGCTCGTCTCAGCTCCAATCTATGCCCCCCCCTCGCCAAACTTTCACGAAAAACACTCGTCAATAATTTTCCCCACTTTTTATCTGTGTCTAAACCAAAACATAATAGACTGCACACCTGTGGAACTCTCTTCCGTTTGCCTGTTTTCCATCTGACTAAAATTTGGTTGTCTTCAAGTCCAACCTAAACAAATTCTTGATGAACCGTCCCCTTAAATAATCCAATTTACCAAATTTCCACTACTAGTGATTACTATATTATCTCATTGGCTACTATACACTTAGTAACCCTTATCCTCGAGTGATTTCCGGGCCTTGATAAGTGGTGACCCCTATGTAAAAAAAAAGTGCTCTCTGCTTATCTCGGCATTGTTTCCAGTTGTCCTTAACTTCTCCTTGCCAATGGGATTAAGCAATTCTGATTCAGAAGAAAAGCGGTTGGAGATTATGCAACATTTGCTTCACAATTCTGCACTTGTCATCCATCATTTCTATAGGATGACCAGATGATCACCGTTGTTCCGACGGACAAACATCCATCCATCCCTATTTATTTATACTACTGGGACCTGTGGAAATTCCACAGACGTATCTTTCATATGTCATATATTGCCGCTGAGTAATCTGTGGACGTTCAGCATGAATAGAGACCCTGCGATCTTATTGTAACCCTTTTGTAAAAATTGTACACGTATTTATCTAATTAATTTGGTTAATGTAGCGTCAGAATATATCTGGTTATTACGGTTTGTCTCCAATATTCTTTTAGAAATCTGTGACATGTTTCCATCGTATGCACGTTCGGCTCAAACGGAACCCCCACGATATCAGTATACCATCTTTAGACAGAACATCTACTACTCTTGGATCCTAGCAAGAAGATCAAGAAGGTATATTTTAGTTTCAAATACGGCCCAAAAGTGACATCATTTTATTTTTATTTTATTTTTTTATTGCGTCATCGGTGATCGGGATATCCTATTTATTAAAAAGGAAAATAGATGATAACATACAACGAACATTAAATTAGTCTCTCACTCTCTCTCTCTCTCTCTCTCTCTCTCTCTCTCTCTCTCTCTCTCTCTCTCATATATATATATATATATATATATATATATATATATATATATATATATATATATATATATATATATATATATTATAGAGTTCGGTGTATGTGAATAATTTTAGTAAAGAAATAAAACAGATAAGAAATGCGTTCTTCTGTAAGGCGGAACAAAATTCTATTTTTACTTAAAGAATTTGAGGTTAGGGAAAAGATTTTCTCATTTATCGCCAAAATTTAAAAATTCTAACATTTTTTTTTCTCCTGAACCTGGCAAACGATTGTTGATGATATCATGCAGTAGCTTTTTCTCTGGTTTATCTTTTTCAGATCTGATTTTCTTATTGTGATATCACGATAAAATATTTACTAAAAATATTAATAAAATGTGGAAAAAAGAGGATATAACAATGATAAATATAAATTAGTTAAACTATAAAACGTATATCATTTCAAATATAATCATTATCATATCAGTTAAACTATAAAACGTATATCATTTCAAATATAATAATTATCATATCAGTTAAACTATAATAATCATAATAATATTTAAAATATATGATTTACATCCGGATTCCTACACACAAGGATATGATCGGCAGGTGTAATCCATAAATACGGATGGGTATAACAGCCTGAGAGAGGCATTGTAAGATACGCCGAAAGCCTAAAGCTTAAGCTTATTATCAGCTAGGACTATGAACAACCGGTCATTAAAGTAACTTATCAGTTTATATTGCTCTATTACTGTAGGCGAGACCGCCCAACTATTTCAAACAAAAATATCCACTTTGTTATTTTTTATTATAATATTCTCACGACGAAGCGTTGGTCGAAAGAACCCTCAAGAGTAAATTTCCACTTTATATATATATATATATATATATATATATATATATATATATATATATATATGGCTATTTCATTTAAACACATAAATTAATATAAGATATAATTTTATACATAAATTTTCAGTATTTACTTAAACAGTGCTCAATACATAGGTAGAACTAGGTAGTAATGTATGCCTGATGAATTCTCACGAGGCTGAAACGCGAAATATTCCGTGTAGCTTAAATTACCAAATATATTTTCATAACTTACTATCTAGCTATATATATATATATATATATATATATATATATATATATATATATATATATATATACATACACACACGCACTCACACACACACACATATATATATATATATATATATATATATATATATATATATATTAGTATAAACAAATTTACATGGTCGCGACACTGTACATCTGTAATAACGTTGTTAAATTCATTAGTTATCACTCTTGAATACCTCTAACTTATATATATATATATATATATATATATATATATATATATATATATATATATATATATATATATATATATATATGGTGCCTATAAAGTCCGTGTGCATAAAATATTACCATTATTTGCGTTTGCAAAAAAAAAAATATGTAAAGTTATAATATTTTTAATGCACACGGACTGTATGGACACGCTGTACATATACAAGGTTGGATAAAACATTCAATAGTTTAAAAGTTTGATATAGTGTTCTTGAGACATTGTTTTTGAGGTAATTTATAGAAGGCAATACAATGCAGGAGTGTATTGGATAGATACAAAATAAAGCAGATTAAGACATATTGTAAGTTGAGATGTGCAGAATTCACCTTTATATATATATATATATATATATATATATATATATATATATATATATATATATATATATATATATATATTTATATATATATAATTTAAAGTTTATTATTGAAATATTGTTTCTTTCAATGTATACCGTTTTCGTTTAACGGGTCTAGATTGTTATTTTAAAATCATTCACCGTTAATTTTGAGTTAAGCTCAATGTGTCTATTTAATAGGGACAGAGCATATATAGTGCAAAGTTTTGTTGAAAATTTAAAGACTCACGTTTTCTTTTTATAACCTCATTAATGAAACGGCTGTAATGGAAAAATCCAGGAAATAAACGAAGGTTATAAAAAAGAAAACGTGAGTCTTTAAATTTTCAACAAAATGTTGCACCATATATATATATATATATATATATATATATATATATATATATATTTTTCTATTTATACACAGTATATTATATATATAGTATACTACACACGGGGAACGTTTTACAAGTAATGACTCCTATTTTTTTATTCCACTCGGATGGATCAGAAGGGATTGCAAATTTCATTGTTATGATGACTGACCTTATGCATTTATAACCTGAAGGTTTCACATCTCTCTTGTAGATATTGATGTTGTTAGACTCCAAGAAAGCAACCCTATCATTTACGTGTGTCTTAAAGCAGAGATGCATCATTGAATTCCTGGCAGGAGTGCATTGAAAATGGTGGTGACTATGTAGAAAAATAAATCCTGGATCACAAAAGGTCACGCGTTTTAATGGTACTACTACATTTTCATAGTTCTTCAACTTTTTGGATTAAAAAATATGAGGCTTTACTGTTAGAATTACCCTCCTACATATATATATATATATATATATATATATATATATATATATATATATATATATATATATATATATATATATATATATATGCATGCTTTTATATACTCTCATTGCATTATATTATATTCTTAGTTTTGTATAGTACCATATTTCGGGAACATACCCCTTCATCAAAAAACATCCTACTTATTTCGTCTTATTTATTGATTCATATTGCCTGTTTCGATCAATGAGACTTTCCTCACGGTGCAGTGTATTAATTACTAGTTATTATTAATTAGTAATGTTGTAAAACATTGATTTTTTTTTAATCATCTAAAAAAAAGTATTCCATTTCGTAAGAGAGAAATCAGCTCTGCTTCCTTGTTAGCAAGGATTGCAAACAGTTGAAGCCTTTGACCAAATAGTTCTAGTATTTCGTTAGGAGTACACCACAAAATATAGTGTAGAAATGAGTACATCAAAGGGAAGAATGTAGACAGACAAATGAAAAGGAAATATGAAACATTACGATTATAGTCAATATTGTCTGCTCCTTTTGATTTCCGGTTTCTGCCCTGCAGACGGACGACGGTGGCAAACAAGATAAGATCCTTTCTGATTAATGATTATCTTACTCTCAAATAACACTAAAGCCCTTCCTCCCGTTCCCCGTGTTAAGAATGTCTTTCTTGTCTGATTTACCATATCTAATTATCCAGCCAAATGGACAGCAGAAACCGGAAGGCAAAAAGAGGAGACAATCTTGACTATAACGAACATTACTAAGTGTTTTTATTCATTCATTTTTGTTACAGCCATGTTGATTTCTACATGTGCAAACTCAATGAAATGTCAAATGAAATGCGTTTTCTTTAGTGATGGGACGATGACAATATTATCCCCCCGATTCCAATGCAATTACCAACTCTGTTGTAAATTCTCGATTTGGATAAAATTATTAATTTCTATTTTGATTCAAATATATTTACCAAACTTATGTTTTAAAAAAATCAACTAATAATTTATTTGCACCAGTTTTTTTTAGTTTAATATTATGCTAGAACAAAATCCATAAAAAATATTCATTTTTTTTTATTTCACCAATATATAAAAATAAATATATAAATATAATATAATATAAATATAAAAACACACTAGACATTCATAAACTTTTCCTCGATTAAAAAATTAATTAATTAATTAACGAAGATTTATTTTCATTTTAAAGAATCACGAATTTCTTTGTAAATAAATTTCCTCGTTCATTTTCAGAGGAAGGAGAAACAAGTAATTGTCTGTATTTTTGAGATGAGGTGTTTTCATTGACTGAGATTGTCGGACTGACTTCCTCATCTTGGTTGTTATCGTCACAAAAAAGCTATAATTTTTCTGATTCCGATAATTCAAAAAATTATATTTTTCTAATTCCCAATTCTCAAAAGTTATAATTTTTCCGATTCCGAATTCCAATACTTCAAAAAGTTATCGTTTTTCCGATTCCGAATTCCAATACTTCAAAAAGTTATCATTTTTCCGATTCCGAATTCCAATACTTCAAAAATTTATAATTTTTCGGATTCCCAATTCCAATGCTTCAAAAATTTATAATTTTTCCGATTCCCTACTGCAATACTTGAAAAATAGTTTGTTTTTTTTATTTCCGATTCTTATCCTTCAAAAATTTATAATTTTCCAATAATCGTCCCAACACTAGTTTTGATATTAGAGAAAAACAAAGTCAATGTTTGCCGGATCAGCAATTAGTATTTTTTGATATTATTGGTCATTTACTATTAGACATTACAACGATTGTTCAATCATTTTTTTATTTTTTACAAACAAGTAACCGTTTATTAAGGCCCAAAAGCAACTCGAGAGTAAAGGTTTATGAAATCGTCAAATTGGCGATGAATATACGTGTGTGTGTGTGTGTGTGTGTGTGTGTGTGTGTGTGTGTGTGTGTGTGTGTGTGTGTTATGCACATCATTTGAATTTATTGCTTATAATCTGGTCTTGCTTTCTTGGATTTGTCAGATCGCATTAAGTGGTTGTCGATATTTGGTTGAAAGGATAGCAAGGAGGTATTGTATGTTCACATACTCAGATTAGGAAGGGGAGACGTTTATAGCAAGGAGACAGAAACTGGAAAATCCCAAACACACTGTGCACACTTTATGGTAAGTATCTCACAGGAAATGAAGCCAATCGCATACCAAAATTGTTTTGTTTGCATGGGGCAAATTAACTTTCTTTTTTTTTTCAATTTATTATAATTAATTATTCATGCGTGACAAGAAATTTGATTATTTCTGTTGAATTTGTGATTATTTATTGTTTTATATTACTTCAATAATTAGACTTTTTTTCAATTTAAATATCAGCTAAAATTTAATTGCCTACTTGTCTTTAAGGCAATATTTTAATAAAAAATAATACTTTTACACGTGTTTCTGGCGACCAATGATCACTTCTAAATTCGCCAGAAACACTCGTAAAATTTATTACATAATAAAAATGCTTTTTCATAATAAATAATATAAATGGTTTTATATTACACAGTGCAAATGTTTAGTCAGAGTTGAATCAGTTGTGTTTATTTATGTAAATTCCAGCCATAAATATTGTAGGTCAGAGGAATAGCTTTCTTTGTTAGGCTAAAACTCTTCTCTTTTTATGAGATGTTCCATTTTAACAAAAACCGGAAGCACCAAAACTTCAAAGTAAATCCCTCTTTTATTTTTGTTTATTATTATTATTATTATCTATGACGTCATCCAGCTTTCAGTTTTAAAAGTTTTCTCAACCACTATTTTCATAATTTCTCACTTGCAACTCAGTTTACAGGTCTACTTTAATACCGTTTATGTGCAACAGGTGTGAGATACAAAAACCCACTGCGTGGAATCATGGAATGCTCCTATTTTCCTATTCTATCTTTAATCACGATAAAAGACAGCTTTTAGACTGAACGTCAGCCTATGAAATATCTAATTGCCCAGAAAGTCCGTGCCGAATCTTGAAGGAGATGAAAAGTTAAAAACACAAAAAAAAAAAAAAAAAAAACATATGCCATTAAATCTTTTAGAAAATACTCATAAATGGTAAATTTTGATGCATTAAACTTTCCTGCAGTTCCAAATTTGGATAAAGCCAAATCAAGTTCCAACTTTTAGCAAAATATACAAATAAAAAAGGCTTTGTTAGGGTCTGTTCGGCACACTCTATCCAACCTCGATAGAGTTCAAACCCAGCTTCGAAATCTAGTAGGTGATGCCCTTTTCTCTTTCTTGAAACTTTTCCCCACAGAAGAGACGTTGTGAGTCTGTCTCTGTTCTATCGTTATTTTCATAGCAAGTGCTCGACTGAGCTCCAACCTATGTTTCCCTCTTGCCAAACTTTCATAAGAACACTTGATTAGCTACAACCACTATAAACAATTTCCTCCACTCTCTATCTGTGCCTAAATCTAAACGCAGATTCCATGAACAAAGCTTCTTTCCCAGAACTACCCACCTGTAGAACACTGTTCTGTTTGCCTGCTTCCTGGTTGAATACAACATCGTAAACTTCAAATCCAATGTAAGCAAGTTCTTGTTGAGCCGTTCCCATAAATAATCAAATTCTACCCAATTTAAACCATCAAGTGATTACTACACTACCAGTTTACATTCATTAACCTTCATCCTGGAGTGGTCTTCAGACCTTGATAAGTGACGACGCCCAAGTAAAAAAAATCACCGTTTATCAAGGTCCAGAGGCTACTCAAAGCTAAGGATTAATGGGTGTCAGGTGAGACACTGAGATGAGCGATGATGGTGGAAATTAGGTAAGTTAATTGATTTTAGAGGATGGCTCATCAAGAATTTGTTTACGTTGGACTTGAAAACGATCATGTTATAGGCAGCTGGGAATCAGCTTCACGGTATTGTGTTTCACAGACGACCAGTTCTGGAGAAAAAAGCTCTTCTCATGGAATTTTTGTTTAGTTTGGGAAAATGCTGATAGTGGTTTTAATTAGTTTGGTTAATCAATTAAAAATATCAAGTTGTGAATTTTACGCAATTTCTTTTTAATACTTTTCATCTACCTTTACGAAAAAAAGTTCAGGGTTTAGATTAGAGTAAAAAAAAAAACAGTTTGATTTGTATCGTGTAGAAGCAGTGAAACAGAATACACTTAAATACACGATAAAATCAACAATTTCTTTTGCAAAAGAAAAAAAAAATACACACAGCCGAATAATAAAATCAGTTTTGTTAACATTTGTCAGTCTTGGAAGTTTCTGGTGAAATACGGAATTTATGATGCAAAATAGTTGTTTGATTGGTTGTTTTTGTTTTACGGCATATCAACCTTTTTCAGGTTATTTAATGCCGAATCTAGTGATTTTGAGGAATGATTTTTTTTAATGGAGTAGATTTGTTTTTTTAAGTCGGATTCTATTTAACCCATAGTTGGGACCCTAACAAGTACTACCACTCCGGGTCAGAGTGGACCTGAGAGCAATGGCAATTAAATGGTGGCTCCACACTCCCCAAGGCCCGTAAGCTGGGACCTCACCATCGGATATAGTTTTAGGTCATATTTTTTGGATACCTATTCCAAAAATATTAAATGCTCACGAATGGTGGATTTTGATATGTTAAACCTTTCTGCTAGTTTTTGTGTTGTGTTAATGTGAGATTTTACCAATTATTCTCTCAATTTGGTTAGCATCTGTAGAGGATGGTTTGCCTAATTGTTCTCGACCATTAAAGCTGAAATCTCCAGCTTTAAATCCTGCAAACCACTTCCGTACAGTTCTGTTAACTAAAGCATCTTCATCTAATACTATACATATCTTTTTTGCCGTTCGCAGGACATTTTTACCTTTATGAAAATAGAAAAGCATCAAGTGCTTATAATGGGTCATACAATCTCCCATTTTCAAAGGCTCCAAAATTAACTAAAATTAAATAATTTTGCTACTTGTGCATTTATGCTACCGTACTATGTTTGTTTTTAAATAGCATTTTTAAGTTAAATTCAATTTTTACGATATTTTTGTTTATTAAATTGTTAGGCGAAAGTATAGAATAGTTACAAAACACCATCCTCTCTTGATGTTAAGAATGGTTTTCTAAATAATGACGTTATTATTATTACAGTGCAGTAACATAGGTGCAGAATTACTATCATTTTTAATTTCCTTTCTTTCTTGAAAGAGAGCTTGATGTGTGTTTTAACTCAGGGTTTCCCAACCTTTTTTGGCAAAGGTCCCCTTAAAACACTCAGATACCTACTACCGTCCTATTCCTGCATACATCCTTATATAATAATGTTAGTAGTAGCGGTAATACATAATTAAAGTTAAAATAAATAATTGAATATCCATATAGTTTATTCAATAAAGTTCTACACTCTCGATCGAATGGGAACAGCAACAACTATAAATTAAATGGGTCAATTAATATATCATACCATTGCTAATACAATGATCAATCTATTATATATATAAAAGTGAACGTGTCTGTGTGTGTGTGTGTGTCTGTGTACATTTTCCTACGCAATAACTCTGTCAATTTTCAGTCTACAGACTTGAAATTTGATATACTGGGTACTGAGATTTGGAAACGGCTAGAAATTTGGCAGTTAAGGGGTCAAAGTTCAACGATTTGACCTTTGAGAACTCTACCAAACTCCTCCGACAATTTGAGATCTAAACACTTGAAATTTTAGATATAGGTTCCTTGGACATGGATCTAAATTAATACCTTGATCTGAGCCCAAAACAATAAATTTTAAGGGATGATAATAGGGATCAAAGTTTTAAACATTGACCCCTTTGGGGGGGGGGTTCAACAGACACTTCCAAACAACACCCGGACAACGCCGGGCTGAAATGCTAGTAATCGATAAAAATCAGAATAATAATTACAGGAATCACTGATCAATATGAAGATTGTTGTTCATGATTAGCAATAAGTTTTGGAATATTTGGTTCCATATTTGATAGAAAAAAGTATTCGATCATCACATTTCATTACATCCATTCGGTTTCGATTTCCAGGACACACTCGAGAGATGAGAAAGACCTTTTGAAAATGTGAATCAGAAATCAATCAGATTCTTAAGAAACTTTGTCAACATTACAGGGTTTGATTCTTGATGAATTATTTTTTCCAATTAAAAATAAGTGTAATGCAATCAATTTCAACATGAATTGTGAATCCCAAAGAGAATGGGTTGAGAAACACCTACTTATGTTACCAGAGCTCTCAGTCTTTCTTTCACCACCCCTAAAGAATCTTAGGAATCCCTATACGATAAATTTAATCATCACCCACCTGAAGTCTCGTAACGCCCCGCTCCAGTAGGCAGTACGGATCCCGTTGGGAAATTCTGCTCTAACTGGAAATGCTTATTATTACGTGTATTATATCTGTCGATAATTTTGCATGTTCTTATCGTGTTGAAGAAAAAAAACAAATAAAATAAAATAAAACGGCACAAACTTCCGGGCAACTTGTTTAAGATGGCTATAAAATGTTATGGAAGAATATTATTTATAACATGAGGAAAAAGCAAGATATCTCAGCAGTCGTGCAGGTGTATTATTTGTTTTCATTTTCACAAGAGTTATACTAACGAAAAACGAATAAAGTAACAAAGAAATTTACAACAGAAAACATTACTCACCAAAACATTCATTGAATTAATTTTAATTTGAAAATAAAATATATAAAATGCAGTAGTTAAATATGGATATGTTTATGTTTATTTTTAATAAATTTCTTTAATATCTTACAAATTGTAACAATCATTTTAGAATATTTTGATATATACGATTTTTAAAGTTAAGTTTAGTGTTTAGAATGTAAAAAGAAAATACAACATTCACTGGTGCTTCTACAGAATTGGGACGAGATTTTCGGAAATCGTAAAACTGAGTTTCACATAAAAACAATGGTATCTACGTATTCCTCGTATTTTTAAGATGAATATATCCAAAAAATTACGAAAATCGATAAGGTAGAAAATTATTTATTAAAGAAAATAGAAAATAGAAATTGATGAAAACGATCGTAAAACACGGGAGAGTTCAACAGGGAGGTAATTTTCCGTTCGAATTAAACAAAGATGGCAGCAATTTTTCACCTACTAACACGATTAAAGTTGGCTTTTGTTTAATAATTCAGTAATATTCAGGTAATTTCGACTGCATAATTTGGGAGCTACCATTGCAACTTATTAGAATTGACAAAAAAAAAAAAGAAATCAGTTGAAACCATTGTTTTTTTTATCTGAAAACTCCATTTATCGACTACAAAACCTCGTCCCAATAATGTAGAAGCACCCATTCACTTCACCTATAAAACAATAATTTTTCTTTGGTTTATAAAAACAGAAAAAATAAAAAGGCTCTTCTAAGTGTAATATGACCTATTTTATTTTTTATATTCTATTCAATAAAAGACATTAAAAACAAAGTAATACAATAGAAACCAATAAATACCGAAATATATATATATATTTTTTTAAACTATAATTTTTAGCAACAATATTTTGAAACATTTTTTTTTTTTTTTATTTACAAATTTTGGATTGTCTTCTCCTTTCGTTAGTATAACTCTTCCGAAAATGAAAACAAAAAAATACCCCCAATAAATTAAAGTGCACGTGTGCCGCTATTTCTATAGGGAAAAAAGCAGAAAGGTCGACATTGAAGGCGATTGTAAGAGTAATGAATGTACGGAATGAAAATAAAGAGAAGGCCAATTCTAAAGGCTTTTATCAACTGTGAACACAGGCGATTGGCACTGATTTCCTCTACTTCGAAATTAATTATAAATAACACAAAGCATTTGATTGAAACCATTTTTTTTTTCTTTTCAGCTGAAAGAGTTATTGATATTTCGGTATTTTATTTTTAGATAAGACTAATATAACAAGCAACAAAATCCCACCACTTCACTGTTGAAGTCCCTAGATACCAGGAAACATTCCATGAATAGTTTATTCTGTCAAACTACTTGACCTTGGAATTCTCTCCCTGTTTCCTGCTTCTCTGACTGTACTAACATGCAGAAGTTTAAATGTAATGTAAACAGACATCTTGCTGCTCAACTCCCCACAGTTCTCTATTAGATATGACCCCAAAATAGTAGTACTTTACATTCAAGTTGCAATATCCATTTTCTCAATCCTTTCTACTTTTTCTTGTCTACCCTATTCCCCAAACCAATCAACTTCTCAAACTTCTCCCCGGCTCTTAGTAATTCTGAGATTCCAACCGAGACATCTTTTTAAGATTCTAACCGCCTTCTTAAGCACAATTTTTTGTATCTTTCTTGAATTTAGTTCACTGAGTATGTTTGCCAGGTAGCTTTTTAAACAAATTTTCTTGGGTCTGGTAGCTCTTCTAATTATTGGAATGATGGAAATCTTCCTAGGATTGGTATTTCGTTATCTTTTCCTGCTCAGCTCTGTTGAAGCCATTAAGTCATTAGGGATACTGAAGCACATATGTTACACGAAAACTAATCCTCTCATGCTTTTAATAAAATGAAGTAATGTGATTGGCTTATATTTGATGACAAGTTGAGAGTCTATAAATATTATTTATTTGGCAACTACGTTTAAAAATATATTTTTTAATTAGACGTAATTTGTAATTAACTGAACTAATCATCCATTTCTCACTCATGTGTTTCTTATGTCTTCTATTATGGTGTGTTTCTATTTATCTTTCTCCCATGGCAGGAAAATTTGACATAAGGTCAGGGAAGGAAGATTTTAAACCAGTGCCATAGAGGAAAAACACTCTTGTTGAACATTCCTCGGTAGCGGCGCCTCAGGCGATTAGCAATAAACTAACCCCTTCTCAAATGGCGTGAAGGTAAGTAAGGTCTGGTAAAGTGAACCTTCTAGAACTGATCAGAACCATAGAGAGAGAGAGAGAGAGAGAGAGAGAAAAGAGAGAGAGAGAGAGAGAGAGAGAGAGAGAAATCACATTAAACAATGGCATAGATTCTGTCAATCTGTATATGGATTCAACCATTGTTTCCTCAGACCCAAATTACCAAAGCCTAGGCCATTGTTGAGGTGGCGTGTTCTCTGTTAGTCAAGATGTATGGTTCTTTACTCGGTGCAATTTTAGGAGGTCCATTCCCCGAAAATTTGTCTTTTGACGCTTTAGTAGTAGTATCGTATGGCTTAGACTTCTATACTGCTATTTTTAAGCCAGTCTAAGAAAATGTCTTCAGATAGATGGGCTGTTGCATAGCCTCCTTCCAGTCAGATAACTGGACAGTGTATGATCAGGTGGTCTGTGTTCTGGGGAGGGGGCGCTTTGCACTTTGGGAAGATTGGGAAGTCTATTTGTCTCCACCTGTTTTTGTTTAATGCAATCTCACAGTGTCTTGTTCTGATCCGGTTTGCGGCTAGCGACTGCTTCCTACTATTAGGTTGTTGTCAAAGTAATGTCGTTTTTTGACGTGTATATATATCTGATAAAAACGACATTATTTTCGCACCAACCTAATATTTATAGCAAAACCTAGGAGGTACAAAGTTGTGTCTTCAACGATGACCTCTCCTTTGGGAGTATTGTTTCTCCATTCCTCCTTCTAGGTCTCAACTGGGTTGAAATTTTTGATATTTGAATTATAGAAAGGCTTCCAGGACTTGAGTCTGGAGGTATCTAGGCCATCTTTTAAAATTCGTTAGATTCGTAAATCCCTGGTGTCCTTTTCGACGTTTTGAATCCATTTTTGAGTTGCATCTTCCCTCCTTATTTGGGATGGTGCAATTTAGCTTACTACTAGTAATCATTGTGTTGGGGTTGATTTCAGATATCCTGAGATAATATGCATGGTTCCTCAGAGGCTTGGGGTAGCTTCTTCTCTGTTGGCCAAGATGTATGTTTCTGTGTTCAGTGCAGTTCTAGGAGGTCCATTTCCCCCAAACTCTGTTTTCTCACGCTTCGAGATGGTATTAGTATATTGCTAATCGTCTGAGACGCCCCTACCAGAGGTAGGTCAATAGAGCTGCTCAGGCATTTTTGCTGGCCAGAGTGCTCTTCTCATTGTGGGTGGGAGACAAATAGAAACGTACAGTAAAAGATGACATAAGGAATACATAACTAAGTGAGAAATGGATGATTAATTCAGTTAATTACAAATTACTGTTAATTAGAAGAATAAAAAAAATAGATTTTTTTTTTCAAACATAACTTTGATGGAGAAGTTCATACATTTTCTGCAGCCAAAATGTTCTTTCTCTAGAGTACTAGTTTTTCGAATCCTACTTTTCTCACCTTGTGTCACATCTTCTTAACGTAGGAGGCAGATAAACCCCCACTGTCTAATACTGTTCTTTAATGTCTCTGTGATCATTGAGATGAAAGGTGACTTGGTTCCCTATAGGGATGAACACATATGTTACAAGAAAACGTATCTTCTTGTGATGTAACAAGATGAAGTGATACAGGAACTATTCTATAATTAATGCTGGTTCATATCGGATGACATAATGTCTATAAATATTATTTTGGGAGGGCAATTCTGCCGATTATCACCAGACATAGCAGATGTATATTTGACGCATACAACAAAACATGATAAACCATTGGCATTTGTTCAAAGCAAAAGCTGAAATAAGTAAATCCACAAGTTTAAAATTAAATTTAAAAAAATAATACAAAACAAAACAAAAAAAAAATGGCGGTCAGACAATGAGTAAGTTGGAATAAATTTTTTTGCTTCAATCAAAATTTATTTCAGAGTAAAATATTAATTTACTAGCAGAACCCTTGGAAATTCCACAGAATGAGAAATATATTGAATCAACAAATATATTTTGATAAAGCTGATAATTTTTTCTGGATTGTGCAAAAAATTGATCTTTTTTTTTTTGAGAAAGAAAAAATAAATATGAGTTTATTAACATTTCTATCAAAATAATGTCCATTGTATTTTTAATATAGAACTGGCCCGAATGAGATAAATGAATAAGTACTAATAAATATTCAGAAAATAATATTGTGCTACATAGTTCAATACAAATAATAAAACCACATTGTAAGAGACAACCTTTAATTTACTCCTTCAGACCAACACCTCTTAGCAGACAACGTTCTTCTTTTTTTCCCCTGTTTCTTTCGAATGTTCCCTATTTCACTGACTTATTTCTTCGGTGAAGAACCATTGACCATCAAAATTACGATAAGTTCCTTTATCATACCATTACGACAATGATCGTATATTATTATGATGATATTTGAAAATCAGGCTATATCAAAGGGAGGTCATTCTTATATTTTTGTCCAGGATTGCCAGATTGGCCTTTATAAAGCCAAATTTCGTGAATTTGGCCTTTTTTTTTTTTTTTTTTTTTTAAAGTAGTTTGGCCTTAAAAATTGCTCTTGGCTTGTTTCGAAATGTAGGGTACGAACTAAGGAAGGAATATTACATAGAGTAGCGCTAATTCTACTTCCTACATCAATCTGTATAATTTACTGTTAATAATAATATTTTCTCTTAACTAGGATTATGTGCGCTATGAACTCAATATTTCAACACTATAATGTTTACTCATTTATTTTTATTATCATTTATGTTTGAATTCGTGCTTTGAAACATGACATAAATCATAACTCCATGACGTCACACCAAAGCTATAATTATTTTGCTAAGGTAACGTTTTAACCTATATTTATAAGAAAGTTTAAATAGTTCAGTTAGTAGAACCTCAAACTGAAAGTCTCAAGGTTTCAGTCTCAATTTCCGTTGATGACATCCGCTTTATTTGTTGCGAATTTATTATTTACTATTAATGTAATATTTTCCATTTCTAAAAGTAATTAAGATTTCTGATATTTTGAAATGAGACAAATTCCACTGTATAGTTTAAAAAATTGTGTCTGACAGACAAAATTTCCATGTCAGTAAGTGTAAAAAAACTATTTAAAAAAAATAAAAATGACTTTTTTTTTTTCTTCCATAAAAAATTGCTTTTTTTAGATAAATATTTTACAAATCAATAAAACGGATATGTCTCTTCTGTATTTGTTTATTTAAAATTGTAACAATTTAATTCTTTTAAAAACAATATTCTTCATCTTCTCATCATAAAAATAATTGTCAACTAAATATGCTATAAATCGATAAAACGAATGAAACTTTTTAAAATGCTTTAAAATAAAATTGTACTATTTTAATCGATAATCAATGTCCATTAGTGATGGGACGATTCAAATATTTTTCTGATTCCGATATAATTACTGATTACATACTAAATTCCCAATTCTGATACAATTATCGATTCCGATTCTTCTAAGTCTCTAGATATTAAAGTATACAGTTGTTATTTTTTCCTGATCACTGTAAAAAAACACACACGTTAAATGCGCAAATATTTTCATCAAACGTAAAAACAAATCTGTGGGGTATGATTCATAGATTTTTAGTTTTACTGGTTGTTTAAAATCAATAAATATTTATTCCTTTACATGATTACCAATAGTGAAATGTTTTGTTTTAAACAAAATCAAATAAAAAAGGACAATTAAAAGAACCGTTTTTTGCATTGAAAAAAAAGGCACAAATTTTTTTATTCTGATAAGATTCCGATACCCTAACTAGATGGATTGCCTACCACGGCTTAAGAGAGGCCCATCTACCCTTGAGAGAAGGATAGACCATGCCCGTTTCCCAACATGGTATTTTACTTCGCAGTACATGCAGCGCTTTTCCTTCCCAAATGATCACCCATTTGGTACTGGCCAGGTTTGACGTTGCTTAACTTTGGTGATCTGGCGAGAACCAGCATGTCAACGTGATTGTGCCGTATCACACTGTCTAAGGATATCAGCTTCCTGATTTAAATGCACCGAGCATTGATGTTGTTTCGTGCCTATTTCCTTTGCAAAACTCAATCATGTTCTGCAAAGCCCAAAACAAAAACAAATGTCCTCTACAGAACAACCAAACCCAAACACAAATATTTAAATATATATATACATAACTTGAAGCATAAAGACTTTTACCAAAATATTTAGATTCGGCATTAAATAACCCGAAAAGGGTTGATATGCCGTAAAACGAAACAAAACACCATAAATAAATATTTGAAGATATAAAGAACTCGAATCATAATTTTTTTTTTTCCAACATTATTTGCTTCGGCATTAAATAAGTCCAAATGGGTTGATATGCCGTAAAACAAAACGACCAAATTTCCAGTTGACTAATAAAATTCAAAACAGAAGAAACGCTTTTGATGTTCAAGAAATTTGTGTGTGAAAAGAATTGAGCAAGATTTCTGATAAACATGAGCGATCTTGATTTCTTCACGATGAAGAAAAATCTCAGGCAAGTAATAAGAAATGAAAGAATGGCAAGAGAGTTTATTCTTGGAGAATAAAGGAACTGTGGCGATTTCGATAATTAGTAAAAGCTAAAGACAAATGACATCTACATACGAAAGTTGCTAGCTTTTGTATTCTGCATCTGATTTCATAATGCATTCATTTGTTTAAAGATAAAAAAACTATCATTTAAAACTACTGGATGCGATAAAAAGGGTTGAATTATATTGTCCTTATAAATACTGCCATAGTTTCAATTTTAGGCTAATAACAAACTGTCCCAGAGGCAAAAGAAAATATATTAAGATACTACTCTTTGTTCCTAGTAAGCCAAAGTTTCGAATGATATTCATTTGCAAAATTCTTGCAATCTGAGGTTTTTTGTTGTTTTTTTTTTCTACTCTAAACCTGAATAATTCCTGTTGATGCTGATTTCTGGTTTTGGCCTCAAATTGTTTCACCCAATAAGTTTGTATACTCCGTAGGAAAAGATAAATAAAGAAAACTCCTTGCAAAATCAACTGCAGGACGAGTCAAAGAATAATAATCCCAGATTGGAAACCAATATGCGGCGTATTCATTTAGCTTTCCAGTTGCGTTTTTCATTTTCAGGATGGGGGGGTACCTTCCACAGGAGAATCTGCTAGGCAGCCTTTGAATTTATCGGAGGCATGAGTGGGGTGTGTGTGGGGTGTGCGAGTGTGAAATAACAAGAAATATGGTTGATCAAACAAATCCATTATAAGACAGGCGGTCTATGCAACAACGGACGATCATAAAAAATAATCAACATTGTTGGAATCACACTGTGCTCATCTCACATAAGCAAAATAAACGTTTCATTAGAATGTAAATATCATATGATAGACCGTATAGATCAATTTTCTTACTTGATCAAAACATCTTAATTCTCTTGGATTATATAATAAAAATTGAAAAAGTTTCAATGAAGGCTATTGATGGCAATTTGATTTGTTTCTTGTTTAGGAATATTTATTTTCTATATTGTAAGAATTTTGGCAGATTGTTATATGATGTACTCTCCCGTCGATTTCGACATATGAGCTTTCGCCACAACAACTAAGTTGTTCAGAAATCCACACAAATGATTTGTTTATAGTGCTGAAGACTTTGTGTAGAAGCAACTGCAATTTTTGGTATTACTGCTAACCTTTGTCGGTGCAGATGATTGCCACAAGACAGAGTATACAGTAGACCGCAGGTTTTTACATCAGAGTTACCTTCTCCTAGATGCATGTCCTAATGAAGACTGGGAGTGCATCTTTCCCAGTGAATTAATGTATCCCCAGATTGTTATATATATATATATATATATATATATATATATATATATATATATATATATATATAATCATCCACATACAGTACTGTTTCGTTGTATCACAACTCATTAGTGCGGCTAGACATACACTTTTCCCCAGCCGTGGATCGAACCTACAACCGTCGCATTGACAGTCGGCAGCTCTAACTATATATATATATATATATATATATATATATATATATATATATATATATATATATATATATATATAAACAGATTAACTGTTTTAAAACACGTTTGGATGCAAATAAAAAGTATCAAGTACTCTTTCTTTTTTAAAAAGAAAGAAAATAAAATTCTTTTCTTATTTGCATTTAAACGTGTTTGTATATTTTTCATTTATTCCAAGATGCTTCTATTGGCCAACACATTTTTATCGCTATAATATATATATATAATGTAACCCAATAATCATCTTCATGATCGCACTACAATAAAGTAACACAAAACGAGTACTTGATGCAAATCAGTTAAGCTCTACATGTGTGTTAGTGATTATGTGTGTGCGTGTGTGTGATAGCGTTATGCAAAAAAAAAAAAAAAGAACCCTAAACGTTGTCCATCGCTAACTGTCTCGTCCCCAGTGATTTTCTTCTCTGCCTGATCTTCTCTCGACTCCAATTTCTGATCTCCCTCAAAAGACCTCTGAGCCAAACTGGACACTGTCCTCAAGCCTGTCCTTAAACTGTCCCTAACTCTCATAAACTATTGCAAAACTTATTTCTCACTCTTTTAAACTAACTAAAATATATATGATCTCTATTGTCTAGTCTTTTATCTCGATCACTGCCACACCTTGATTAACAATCTTATTTAACTTCCTTTTGTGTGCTTTTGGTGAACAACTTCTTATACCTTTGTACTGCTGATAAACTTGTTTCCTATTTTTTTTGTTAGATTTTTTGTTTCCTATTTTTTTAATTTCCTTACACTATTGTGGGTCTTGTGTCCATATCACTGCCAGACCTTGATTAACAATCCTATTTCAGCTTTCTTTTGTGTGCCTTGGTGAACAACTTCTCCATTTTGGTTCTACTAAACTCGCCGCTGATCAGATAGTTTCGGATTTGGTATATATTGGCCAGAAGAAAGCCTGACTAAGGGATCACTATTATAATCACATGTGAATATTCTTATCATTTTTTTTTTACTTTCGAGTATATATCCGACAAAGTTAGACACAGTTAATCAATCGAGAACCACATCACTCTATCTAAAAACATATAAGATATTAATAGATATATACTCGAGAGTCAAAATAATGAAAAGAATATTCTCTTGTCATAGCCCTAATAATCATTATTGACCATATATACATGGAATAGTTCCAAGTCATAGCATTAAGAACCATATCACTAAAACCATCAATGTGTCTTTGATATGTGAATGACACGTTCATATCCTGGCCTCTTCAGAGGAATGGTCAAGTGCTGCTAGACCACGTGAACTCCACTAAACAGTTCACCATGGAAAAGAAACATAATAAATTGTTCTTCCTAAATGTGCTGATAAGTCATATCGATGAGGGGTTAAGATCATCCGTACATCCAAATCTAACTCTCACCAGATGATACTTCAGCTTCCACTATCCATAGGCTCAAAGAAATGTTTAAAGAAATAGTTGCAACATCGATCAAAAATAATATGTAGTAATACCATCAATAGATTTCAAGAAAAGACGGTCCTGGATATAACATTAAACTATATCCAATGGTGAGGCCTCAGCTTGCGGGCTTTGGGAAGTGTGGAACTACCCTTTAATTGTCATTGTTCCTAGATCCACTCTGACCCGGAATGGTAGTATCTGTTAGGGTCCCAACTATGGGTTAAATAGAAACCGACTTGGAAAAAATAAATATACTCTATTAAAAAAATGTTTTCTTCAAAATCACTGGATTTGGCATTAAAATAACCTGAAAAGGGTTGATATGCCGTAAAACAAAAACAACCAACCAACAAGAAAAGACAGACAACTTAAGAGAAAACCTCAACGGAAATAACTATTCAGAGAAGATGACATGAGCTTTAAGAAATCTAGATCAAACAAAAACTCACAACAGTCTGTCTATCCACATATGAAGGGCTTGTCTGAAAAAAAAATTAGAGGGTATATAAATTATATGGCGTCAGAACAGTATTTAGGAGTGACTCAACTCATTAAAAATATCTCTGAGCCAAACCTCCTTCAGAAAACATCATGACCAAAAACTGTGCACATGCCATTTCATGTAAATGTGGAAAAAATATACAAAGGTGAGATAATGCTGCTCATTAAAAGGCTAGAAGAAAATCGGAAAACCTTAATATGTGGAGAAATTGAAAAGTCGGGTATGGCTGACCAAGCATATTTTTGCACCTCATTCTAAATGAATATTAGTTTATTAATGTTAAACATGTTTAATTCTATGTCTATATATTTGCATGCACAGGATTCAATTTTAAACTAGTTAACTAACCATTATGACATTCAGAAAGCAGCTTCTAGATGTAAATGTGGGTAATGTGGGCTGTATTTGATTTGATCTAGTTTAATGCAAAGAGGGTAAAAAGGCCTTCCTAAAAATTTGTAAATCTCCAATGTTTGAAAATTTTATTAATATATATTAGATATCAATTAATAAATATTCACCAAATTTCAATTTCAATTTTTTTTTTTTTTTTTTTTTTTTTTTAGTATTTTAAAGGGTTTTAGGGGCATAATATGCACACAACATCAAATTTTGAAATTCAAATATTTCAGACTTCTATTGAATTTGATCCATAGTCATCGGACATCGATTAAGCACGGCTTCCTGAATTTCAATGTTCTTATTAAAATTCTTTAAATTTAAGCATTAAATTTGAGACATTTTCTAAGTAATTCTAGATAATAGATAATACAATGGAGTTTGATCAAAATTAGAACAAAGTTTCTAAACATAAGGTTTACTAGCATTATATCTTGATTTTAATCTTCGTGAGAAGTGATGTAAAACTGTTCTGTTTTACCTTTCCTTGGACGAGTGTCTTTTTTTTAATTAAAGGATTTTTTTTCATAGAAGCAAGATCTACTTACATTATGCAATAGAAATAACAAACTGCAGAAAGAAAAGGGATTCTTTTTTCTAATTTAGAAAATTTTGATTGAAGCAAATATGAGATGGTAAAATGGATTTCAAATACAATCATATAAAATATGGAAGGATGAAATACAAAGACAAAAGTTGATTGAAAACTGGAAGTATTTTTAGTCTAATAATAAACATTTGGAAGAGATAGTTAATTTATTGCAATTTGAGTC
>NC_136501.1:90373598-90403598 GCF_053919585.1 Euprymna scolopes | reverse complement strand
TTAATGTTGCAATATTTTAAGTTATAAATTTATTATATTTTTTACTAGAATATCTTGTCCTTTTCTTTTCCAGTTTTAACAACTAGTCTTTATTTTTCTATGTTTAAGCTTACCCATATTACTTTTCATGCTCGCATTTTTATCATGTTTAATCCATGATTTTCCAGGCTTCCACTAAATTCAGTTGTTCTTTGTTTAATTTCAATCTTATTTTTTTGCCCCATAAACATAACATACACATATGTAATAACAATGTACAGCGCTCCTCTGCTTTCATTCTCTCTGTTTCACCTGTTACTTCTCTTTTCGTAGGAACGGTGAATTGGTAACAACAGTAGCTGCTGAAGCGACGTGATTGCTATGGAAACCAATCATAAAAAACGTCGCTCACCTCCTTACGAATGTTTAGGATTTTGAACACCAGTAAATTCATCATAACTTTTGTTTTACTGAACGAAAATTGAAAAAAAAAATATTTCGCAATGTAGCTGAGAAGTTTAATAATTGTTTGAAATTTGGTCGAAAAATGAGTGAGCGGTGAAGCTTTAAAGCAGTTCTAAATGACTATAATTGCCACCTAGCCATATATTCAACCACGATAGTGTTTGAATGATATATATTTTTATTCCAGATTAAAATAAACTCAAAAGTAAAAACCCATTGAATTGGTTGTTGATAGTGCTCAATTAAAAAAGAGCACGATATTATTTTATTCCATTTAGATAAACAAAATTACCGTAAGTCGCTACAATAATAAATAATATATATAATCTATATATATAAAAGCGAAAATGTGTGTATGTATGTATGTACGTGTATTCGCTTTTTGTGTATGTCTGTAAAAGATTTTTTTCGCTGGACTTTTCGGTCGGCTCATTCCTTCTTAAAACTTTTTATATCACGTCTAAATGATAATATCTATGAGTTACGAACGGAGGTTGCCTGTCTATTTAATTTGCCTGGCTTTCACGGGTTATTTTTTTTCAGATTTTTAGAGCGTCTCGTGTATCTTTTGCTTTTCAGTATAAAACAAGCGAAAACTGGCTTGCAGCCGCGTCATGTTTCAAGATCAAACATCACGCGACTTAAGGTTCTCGCACCTGTTAATTTCATTTTATAAGCGTTAAATTAAGTCCCAGGGGGTTTTCCCCCCATTTCGCTTCCATCTCCACGTCAAAGGTTCGGGGTTCAAACCTACTTCCCTACTAAAACTTTTTTTTTTCTTTTACACCTCTAAACACCCGGCCAACGTTTTTTTTTTTTAAATAGGGTTGTTTTGATCACATCCCCCCCAACACACACATACCTACAAACACCCGGGCCACGCCGGTGGTAAGATTATCAGAGAAATAAAATTAAAACTGTAAGTTGAACTTTACAATCAAAATTTATTGTTCGACTGAATACTTCAAAAAACAATTTACAAAGTCCTTATTCCGCGGAGTTTCAAAGAAGGCTACTCTATTGCATATTGAGCTTTTTTATTCGGTTGGGATTAAACTATCTATATATAAATACTGGTATTTATATTAGATTGAAGTTTACCCTTGCGTATATCAGGTAAACGCTACATCCTTTTGATTTCATAACTATAATAAAATTACATATATCGAATATATTCCCGAGTTTTGTAATATGATTGAAAACAGAGGTTCTACCCAAGAGGCAGTTGTTCCATTGTTTCAACTCACGTACGTACGCATCTTCATGTTTATACTTTTGTTTTGCTTTATTTTATTTTATTTATTTTATTTTATTTATTTTTTATTCTTATTTATTTATTTTTATTTATTTATTTATTTTTATTTATTTTTATTTTTATTTATTTATTTTTTATTTTTATTTATTTATTTATTTTTATTTATTATTTTTATTTATTTATTTATTTTTTATTTTTATTTATTTATTTATTTTTATTTATTTATTTATTTTTATTTATTTATTTTTATTTATTTATTTATTTTTTATATTTATTTATTTATTTATTTTATTTATTTATTATTTTTATTTATTTATTTACTTTTTTTTATTTATTTCTTTTTCTTTTTTCTTTTTTTACAAGGCGGCTTCGCTGCCTTCCCACATACAACGCCTGGCCTTCCCAAATGATCATCCATCTGGTATGGACCAGGTTCACCGTTGCTTAACTTCTACAATCTAACGAGAACCGGTGTGTCAACGTGATTACATGATCCCACACTATGGAGTTGAACTTTCCAAATATTTAATATCGTTATTTTTAAAGCAAAATATAAACGCCAATAAAAAAAATGTAAAAATGTCAATACTCGGCCAGGGAATAAAAAAGGAGCAGGAAGAGAATTCCAAAGGGATTTTATTTTAAAGTTTTAGTGATTATTCTTTTTTTGTTTTGATCTTAATTATCTTATTCTTTTAAGAGAAAATGAATCCGAGAAACACGAGTCAATTTTTACAACGTGCCCCAGTGTATTATAAGTACCCTAACCTCCTCATGTTAAGAATGGCTTTCGGAATAACCCCCCAACCTCGAAAGCCGTTCTTAACATGAGGAGGTTGGGGTGTTTATAATACGCTGGGGCACGTCGTAAAAATTGACCAAAATACGTATCTCTTCGCTTGGCTTTAACTGTATCAAAATATAATTGTAAAGACATTTATTGAAAAATCTGCGTAAAAAAATATAATTTTAATAAAACAATTTTGTAATTATTTTGTTATTTATTTCCTACGGTCATAGTTTAAAATACTGCTTTCTCCCTCTGATTTTAACAACAGGTGCTCCAAAAATAATGGCGTCTCTATTTTCGGCGATAAACTGTAGAAGTACCTAGTTAACACTTGAGAAATCATAAACCATAAATAAATAAATAAATAAATCATATAAAAAGCATTGAAATAGAATTCTCTACTAAACCAACCTACTTTTAAAAGTGCAGAATAGTTAACACCAGAACTTAAAAAAGAACATAATTTATATAAAAAAGCATTAGAATAAAATTCTCTACTAAACTAACCTCAATGTAATTTTATTTTTTATTTCGGACTATTAGTCTCATCTTTATTAGTTGTTGTTTGTTTGTTTTTATTGGTTCCTCTGGCCTTCGTCAGGTGGTAACCGCGACGGATAGGAACTTCGAATCTCCTAACTGCATTCTCAGCCATCACTGCCATCCGTAGTTGTTGTCGTCTCACCACATTTTTGACCAATTACCTCTGGCACGCTTTGGGTGGGATTGAAACCGCTATCTTCAGACAATGTTCATCTGGAACCGTAGAGATTCAACGTCTCTATCAACTGCGCCACGGGCCCCGAAGGGCGATCATGGTTGGATTCTTTGATCTTATAAATCCACATTTATTTATTATCTGATCCAATTCCAATTAAGGAATAATATATATATAAACTAACCTCGTTTTAAAAGTACAGAATAGTTAACACCCGAACTTGTATCCACCCCCCCCCCAAAAAAAACAACACATAATTTATATAAAAAGCATTAAAATGAAATTCTCTAGCGAACCTGCATATTTTTAACACGAGGAAATGATTAGTAATTTTTTTTTAAACCGCTTCCACGCGTTAAAAACTAATGACTAAAAACGATTTTGGAATTCCTTTCCTTCTCCCTGCTTCCTTGGCCGTACGAACACGTAGAAATTTAAATGTGATGTAAACAAACATCTTACTGTCCAGCCCCCTACCCAGGTTACCTGCTATAAATCTGGTCCCTATCACAGTAGTCCCGTACGCTTTCAGTAACAATATATGCCTTATTTGAGGTAAATAAAAAAGTTAAATTATTGGAGATAATTTTACGATGAAAATACAAATGATTTCAGTACTTATGCAGAAATTAAATTTGATTTTGACGGTACGAATCTTTTGTTTATTAAATTGTTAGGTGAAAGTATAGAATAGTCATGAAACAAAACACCTTCTCTTCTCCATGTTAAGAATGGCTTTCTAAATAATGACGTTATTATTTCAACATGATTCGTATTTTGCATAAGTACCATTATTTGATTTATTGTTTAAAATAATTATTTACTCGGGAAGTATCATTACAGACCCCCTTCAAATATAAATGGTTAAAACGAGGGTTTAAAAAAATGAATAAATTCTCAGGGGAAAATAAGGGAATAAGTTTTGGAAGCAGAATCTTGTCGTCAGTGCGATAAAGTGAAAAAGTTTTTTGTTTGTTTGTTTGTTTTTTTTTCGAAATTCAAAGATACCCTAAGAGTCTGAAAGGAATGTCTGATGTCTACATAACTTCTCAAGCCTAAATGAAAAGATGAAAACTAAACGTAGGTATAAAAAAAACAGATCATTGCAAAAAAAAAAAAAAAAAAAAAGCCATATTAAAAGCCTGTAAGAGCGCACACGCACACAACAACAAAATACACACACATACACACAGGTTCTTCTTCAACAACAACAACAACAACAACAACAACAAAATGCACTGAGAAAACTTTGGTTAAATTAATAATGATAATGATAATGATAATAAAGAAACCAAAAACTACACAAATATTTTTTTAATATAAAAAAAAAACATATTTATATAAATTGTGATCGAATATTAAAAATGTAATAATAGAATAAAATTGAACCTATGTTTTACTAAAGGTAAAAAAACAAAATAATGATACTAATAAAATAAAAATAAACAGGTATGGAATGGTTTACTATAAGTTTTATTTTATTTTATTTCACGTTAACAAAACCAAACGAGGGGGAAAACAAAAGAGAAGGCAACACAAAAAATATACTTTTAAATAAATAAATAAATAAAATAACAAACAAAAACAAAAAAGCAACAACACAACAAAAATCACAACTTTCAAATCTGTTACTTACCATAAGCATACTAGTTTGCAGCTATACCATATGTAGCAGCCACAGCATCAGTAGTAGTAGTAGTAGTAGTAGTGGTAGTAATGTTGATGGTAGTAGTGGTAGTAGTAGTAGTGGTAGTAGTAGTAGTGGTAGTAACAGGCATCAGAAAGCAGCCTTATGGCCAGGTGATGAGAGAGGTGTGATGATGATGATGATGATGATGATGATGATAATGATGGCAGCCAAGAAAGCATCACTATGGTGAATCAGCTTCTTTGAGTGTGATAAAGCAGCCCCATGGGGAGTGGTAATGCTGCTGATGAAGAGTATGCGTTGGATGATATATGATAGCGTTCGGGATGAAGATGGCAAAGTAGTACCCACGGGGTAGCCAGCATCACACACTAGGGTCGTCCCTAGAACATTTGGGAAGAACAACCAGGTATCAGATGGAGATGAAGATGAAGTGAACACCTGACTCCGTAGATAAACAAACACGCAGAATCCATCGTGGCAGTTGACCTGACCATGTCTTTATTAACATTATATGATTTCAGACTAGATTAGGAAAAAAAAAAAAAAAAAAAAAGTAGGTATTTGATGTAGAACCACATTTCTCCTCCTTCTCTTTCTCATCATCGTCATCGGTTTAACACCCGTTTGACATGCTGGTATGTGCTGGACAACTTTTAGAAATTCACTTCCAAACTAACCAATCTTTCGCCAGTTCTTTCTTTATCCCCAGGTTCAATTTTATCGTTTCCTCTCATGTTTTCCTTGCTCTTCCCTGTGAACTGGACCTGCTACATCAACTGTTCTGTGTCTACTAATCCAAGAACTCTCATCCATTTTTCCACTGTGACCAAACCATCAAAGTCTACTCTTCTGCACACATTTCCCTATACCGTCCAGATTTAATCTTCTTCTCAGATCATCTAATCTTGTCTTTAAGACTCATATTATGCATTACCATTTTTACACCATTTCCCTCCATGCAACACATGTCCACAACCCTCACTGGCCGCGTTTCACTTTCAAACATCACATTGTTCACACATGTTGTATAGAATTCTTTCCTAGGTTGATAGTGGTAACACTCTGCTAGTTAGTAATAACAGAAATTCCTTAAACTAACTTTATCCACTTATAGTTCTGACAATCGCGCTAGCAGCAGCTCCACACTGTGCTGCAATGGTAACACCAATATATGTAAACTTCTCAGTAACTTCAATATCTTTGCCATCCAGATATATTTTTATCCACATCTGAGTTCTTATCCACCTCCATTGTCTTAAATTCCTTACATATAAACTGGTTTTCCTTGTGGTGCTCAAGAACGGTGCTAGTGCCAGAGTAAAATAATCAGTGGTTGCAAAGTGCAAAAAAATTTTTTTAAAAAGTCCAAAAGACCAACCGAAAGACAGAACAACCAAAACTCATCAGCGTTTCTTCATTGAGTTTTTATTTCTAAAGATCAAGCTGAACCAGGAGTACCTGTTACTTTTTCAGCCATGTTTACTCTTTTTTTTTTGTTGCTTCTTAAAATATGAAATGATTTACACTTTATATGTTTGTTTAAAAATAAATTTACCATTTCACATGCAAAATTCTACTTGCCATCCAGTAGTTATTAATCTAGCTAAGTATTCAATTTAAATATACAATTTACATTACATATTTTTTATATAAATCTTTAGTGATTTATTAAAACTAATAAATTACATCTAAATTACCCCTCTTGAAAATTAATAAACTTTTTAAGAATGGTTTCGCTAATTTATACATTTTTTATGTATTAACTTTAATCTCCAGTTAATATTAACAAAACTATTGCATGTATATATGAAATAGGACAATAAAATTACAAATGAATAACACCAAACATTAATTTATGATAAACTGTTTAAAAAATAAAAATATCTATGCAAATTGGGCATACAAATAGCTACGTTTGTGTCTTTGATCTCTATTATATAGATACAGTATTTCAAAAATTCATTGTATTACTGATTTAGTAAGTCATTTCGATGGTTAATAAAGGGTATAGTAAATGAAAAAAAATCTTTTGCATTTATTCATTTATATTTAGGAATTTAAGTAAAATTCATAAAAAATTATTTTCACCTCATACCCCCCCCCCCAAAAAAAAAGTGTTCTTATGGACGTATTAATTCAATTTTTTTTTTTTTTTTTATGAAAATATTGCAATTTATTGTTAGCAACCTACCTTGGAGAAAGAAAAATATTTAAATTTAGATCAGGTAACTAGTCTAATATACAACTATTATTTTATTAATGTGAGAATTATTATAATTTTTTTAGGTTAACTATTTTAATAACATATTTTTTAGATTCTTCTGACTACTGCCCTAATCTTGAATGCCATTTTCACAACGTTTCGTTTTGTTGCGATGACTGAACTTATGCATTCATAATCTGAAAGTTTCATCCCTCTGATTGTATAAGGAGGCATAAAAGTTTTGCAAAACTCTTCTGTACGGGGGGGTGGGGGTTGAGGGAATTAATATTCCCTGTCCTGAAGCAAGTATTTTTTTTTAGAATAAGTATGAGAACCGTTTATTTTGGTTATGAATAATCCAAAAAAAAAATAAATAAAAATAAATTAATAACTATTGTACTATTTTAAGAATGAGTATTGTTACATTTAAATTTGATCCAATTTCCCTTAAACATATTTTCCTCTTTAATATCATCATATGCCTTCTCCTGAATTATGCCAGCATTTTCTAGACTTTTACAGAGTTTTTTTTTTTCTTGTCAAAAGTAAATAAAAATCAGTATGACGTACGTACCCGTGATGAAAAGAAAATATTTTACACCAAAAATCACATAAATTGGTCAAGTAGTTTTATTTTCTAAATAAGAAAATCAAATCTTCTGACGAGGGACAATCTTGCAACACCATCTAAAAAACATTCTAAATGGACAAGGGAGATTACTCCAAAGAATTCAAGCTTTTGCAATATTTTAGAAAGCTATTCTTAACATGGGGAACAGAGAATTGGACAAACTGAAAATGGCTTTAAAATTATTTAAGTATAATGTGAAAAAGACATCTTGCTGCTCAACTCCCTACTTAGTGTCCTTGTAGGCATGGTCCCTAATTCACTCTAGCCCCTTCTTTCAGCTATGAGTAAAAAAAAAAAATGATTGGAAATATGTCTGATCTAGAGTTTGACTACCCGGAATTTTATTTGTTGTCTTAAGAGAATAATGATTTTCCCTGCTGTGATTATGGATCAGTTCAGTTTTTATCAGTAATAATAACTTGAACCCACTGGGGATTGTGCCTTTGATGATAAGGCCAACCATTATTGTGAGTGGACCTTCTGGATGGTCGAACAGGGATAACAGAGGAAGATGAGAATCTAAGATTTCTAGTCGGTCTATGAGCAAGGGAGGCGAGTTAGAGTTGACCCTTCGGGGAAGTGAGGTAGTTAGTTAAATTTGGACATTTAAGAGTCAGTTGTATCTCTTCAAGCAAGATTGCTCCTTTGGGGCTTTTAGCTAAAGGACTGTTTTGATTTTGTTGTTGTGCAAAAAATTTCATTTTGCAAATCTGCTATTCAATGTACGTCATAATCATGTTAACATACCGGTTCTCATTAGATCACCGAAGTTAAGCAACATTGAGGCGGTCAATACCAGATGGGTGACCAATTTGGGAATACCAGGCGCTGTATGTAGGAGGACATTGGCACCTCCTTGCAAGAACTGCAAAAACCTAACGTTGTCGTTCCCCTGATGGGCATATACATGCGACTAGGGACTGTTTGTGAATTTCATACTCCCATGAAACTTCTTCCTTCAGAGGAAGTCGGTTAAACCGGCCTAGGGTTAGTGCCACAGTTTCATTCATTTCCATTCAATGTAAAAATTATTTGTAACCTACACCCAAAATAAGCCTTTGTTAATTGTTTTCAAACTGGGGTTGTGGTTTTTGTTTGGAGGGAAGATTCCTTTGTTGCAGAACTGATGTAACCTAACAACAACTTTGGACCAGCACAATGAATGGGACAATCACGGCCTGTGCAGTGAATGGCACAAATTCATAAAAAATTATTCCCCCCCCCAAAAAAAAACAAAAAAAAATTGTTTTTATGGACGTATTAATTTAATTTTTTTCTTTTTATGAAAATATTACAATTTATTGTTAACAACCTACCTTGGAGAAAGAAAAATCATTTAAATTTAGATCAGGCAATATACAACTGTTATTTTATTATAGTTCATATAGTTATGTTTCTTTCGATTGGTTCTGTGCGATTGCATGTGATAGAATGTGTAAATTGAATAGGTATTTTATCGGATCGGCACAAAAGTTGTTGCCAGTTTGTAGAAGGAGCAGTTTAAACCATTGTAAATTATTTTGTGGATTTTGTTATTAGCTAAACACATAACCACGATTAGTTTATAATATTTTCTTTCAGATTATTAAACCATTATTAATATTTTTCTGCAATATTTTCACCCACGTTGACCGAAAACGGCCTTCTTTAGTCAACAGAAGGGGAGGCATCTTGCATCATCACACAGCACTATTGACCAAAGAGTTCCTAAGCGAATTTGATTGGGAAATCTTGCCTCATTCTGCATATTCTCTTTACTTAGTTCCCTCAGATTATCATTTATTTCAAGGATTACAAAAACATCCAGATGGCTTTATGTTAAAATCATGAGTAGAGATTGAACATAAGTTAAATTCATTTTTCACATCAAAACTTAAAAATTTTTTACAAACGACACATAAGCTCATTGACAATTAGAATCAAGTTATAGAGAGCAACCGGCATGAATAAAGATTTGCAAAGACCCAGTTTTTCATTGTCAAGATGAATTTTAAATAAGTAAAAACTTTTCTGCTAACTTTTTTTTTTTTTTTTTTACACAGTGGTCACCACTTATCAAGGGCCGGAAGCCACTCAGGGATAAGGGTTATTGCAAGTACATTACGTTAGTGTGGAGATTTGATGAAGTGTTTACTTAAGGGGGCGGTTCATTAGGAATTTGTTAACGTTGGACTTGAAGACATCCAAGTTGTAGTCAGGTGGGAAGCAGGCAGACGGAACAGAGTTCCACAGGCGTGCAGTTCTAAGAAAGAAGCTTTGTTCATGGAATCCACGTTTTGATTTAGGCACAGATAAAGAGTGGGGGAAATTTTTCACAGTGGATTCAGCTAGATGGGTGTTTTTCGTGAAAGATTGGCGAGGGGGGACACGAGATTGGAGTTCAGACGAGCACCTTCCATGGAAATAATGATAAAACAAGGATAGGCTCGCAACGTCTCTTCTGTGGGAGAGAGGTTGCAGGGTAGAGAAAAGGGCATCCCCCACTAAGCCACAAAGTCTATTTTGCACTCTGTCAAGGCAGGATAGGCTGTTTTTAGCAGCTCCTGCCCAGATATGGCAGCAGTATTCCATCCTTGATATTATTCTTTTAAACTCAAGCTTAATGGGTCAACCAAGAGATTTAATTTTCAAGGTAAAATTTTAAATTGGCAAAAACTTTTACCCCGACATAAAATAACATTTCTTTACATTGCTCACAGCCTTAAAATTGAGTATTGTAGATGTGTATGTCCATCATTTATTAAATGTTATATTTATATTCTATAATGATATAATAGTTTATTGCTTCAGGTAAACATAGAAATGCTGCCAATAAACTTGTAGAATTTGATCTCAGCATATGTTTTCTGATGACCCAAATTAACCGCGTTTCTGTTTCTTTTGAAGTGGAACCATCTGAACCAGCAGAATGCCTAGCCCTAACCGATAGAATATCTCACAACAAACAATACTGCACGTAGAGGGTAGCAGCTTAGCCCATTCTTTTCATACATTCTGTTCAAATTCCTCAGACATAGATTGTATAAAATATACCCGCAGATATTTAGCTTGATAAATGTAGGTATACAAGTCTATTGATAAAAATAGTATGAAGATTCGAAACCTGTGTATTATGATATACGAGTATTATTTGTCTATACCTATTGGTAACATGTTGCTCGCCTGCTTAACGAATGACCATCGAATTTGGCAATGGCCGAGAAAGCTGTGGAGTATTAATATTTAGCAAGCTTATTTAATTGTAGTAAGCCATTTTCTTTATTTATAAGGTAATCATATCGCTATGTAAGAGGGTTCAATGACACCAGTTATAGTTTCTCTCTCTTTGTCTCTCTCTCTCTCTGTCTCTCTCTCTCTCTCATTATATATATATATATATATATATATATATATATTTATATATATATATATATATATATATATATATATATATATATATATATATATATATATACAGGGTGGCCACAAAGTCACGCACCAATGTTAATTAAAAAAGTTAAAAAATTAAAAAAAGTTATAGTAGTAACATTTATTCAAATAATAAAAAATAATTAACATTGGTGCGTGACTTTGTGGCCACCCTGTATATAGTAAGAACAGAGTTGTAAAGTAGAAATTTACACATAGTTTTTATTATTCGGCATAATACTCCAAAACTGGCGTGCTAAAAAAATCCTTAATCCACGGAGTTTCAAAGTTCTTCTCAGCAGAGGAAAAACTGTTAGCAAAACAATCAGATAGTCACGCTAAAAATTAGCATTTCTATGTATTTGCTGGTTACTGCATTGGATGAAACTAAAAGTTTTATGGGTTTTAGTCACAAAACTTAAAAAGTATAATATAAATATGGAACACAGTTCATGCGAACAGTTCATTCAGAGTTCAATATTAAGGCAAAAAGAACAACCAACCGTTTATAAAGAAAAAGTCTAGTGTAATGGAGGTTATCAGTTGCAGGTAAATGAACAACAACAGCCTCAGTAGTCCAAATTGAAAAACAAAACGTCAGAAATTGTATATATATACATATATATATATATATATATATATATATATATATATATATATATATATACATACATATATGTATATATATATATATATATATATATATATATATACAATTATAAGTAATTATAATAAGTAATTATAATTATGTAAGTATGTATATATATATATATATATATATATATATATATATATATATATATATATTGAATTACAAAGATAAATACAAATATCTTAAATTTAAAACCTATCAAGATTATAAAAAGTTCAATATGCTAGATATACAATTAAAGAAATCGGAAAAATTAAAGAACCTACTGTTGATTTTATGTGGTAGGCCTTTCTGCTTGTGCGGTGATAGAACTTCTCAAATGCACTTATGATATTAGGTTGTATAAAACTTTGGCAAAAAACGGACTTTCTTATTTAATCAGATTTTTTTTTCGATTATTGATACTTATCAGGGGCATTCTGATACAAAACCTACACAAGAACACTCCAAGACACATCAAGTATCTTTATACGAAATTAAAAAAAAAAAATGGCCTTGCCGTTTCAGAGTCCATAGGGAACACACACACACACACAGACAAAGTTCTTTTTATATAATAGTAGAGATAGAGATTTGATTATTTTAAGGGATTTTTCAGATTTTAATCTAAGTGTATTTATTTACATTAGTATTACGGATTTTTTTTTACCTGTATTCTATTTATTAACGAATTCATTGCCATTTGACTATATTTGCTTTCATAGACCTACTTTTCAATATTTTAATATTTACAAGCCTCCTTCTACAATTTTAAATCACTTTTTCAAACATTGCAATTTTACAAGTTTACAATTTTTTGTGCTAACTAACAACTCTATATAACTTTATTTTACTAATTATTTCCTGTGAAGAAAAAAAAAAAAAAAGATTAATGTTTGGAACTCCATGGAATAAAGAAGATCTCTCGTTATTTTTCTTGCTTTTAAACTTTTGATGATTCAATATATAATGTAAATTTTTGTTTTTCATCATTTTATTTTGTTATATATATATATATATATATATATATATATATATATATATATATATATATATAGTCAACGTACTTGAAAATCTTTTGAAACCATCTTTCGTTTTTATCTTAACTGGTAAATTACCCCCTTCCGTTTCCTTCCGTTTATTATCCATACCAGTTTTTCCTTTCCCCACTCCCAGATGTATTCTTTTTCCTTTTTATTTTTTACCTCATTAATATTATAATATTTTTCCCCTGCTTAATACCAGCAATGTCTAGACTTTTACAGAAGTTTTTTAATGCCTGAGGAACTGATTGTGCTAAGTGTAGGAGAAGAGGTTAATATTTTGCAGATAGCTTCGTTTATCTTGTGAGTGACGCTTCCAATGCTAGACAGAATAGGTCGAAATGGGATGTTTGTTTTGTGAGTTTTGGGCAGGTCATATAACCTTGGGATTGTAGGGTGGCATACAATGTAGGTTGTTCAGGTTTCATTCTTCATTCCAATATATATATATATATATATATATATATATATATATATATATATATATATATATATATATATAGTAGTTCCGGTTATATATATATATATATATATATATATATATATATATATATATATATATATATATATATATATATATATATATATATATATAACCGGAACTACATTTAAGTACCTAATATTTTCCATAACCATTTTCACTAATTTATTACTTACCAAAGAGGATTGTGTGTTATTTGAATAGACTTAACATGTTTCTGAATGGGTTTTCTTAGATGATAGATTCATCTCTCTCCCACGGGAAGATGATGTGACACAAGGGCCGAAAAGTGGGATTGAAGAGCCAGCGCCCACGGGGAGGCGCACTCTGGCCTGCAAAGAAATGCTTGGGCAGCTCTGCCGGCATTCCCAAGCGATTAGCAATAAACTAAACCCCTTCTCAAAGAGAGGTTGGACCTCCTAGAACTGCACAGGACCAGCAACACACTGCAATCAACAGGGAAAAGGCTATTTCAATAATAGCCTAGACTCTGTTAATTTTGGTGTCGAGGGGAAAAAATCCCACCTCTTGGCGAGTGGCTTATTTAGATGATATTGTTTAATAGTTGCAAATTGGATGGAGTTGATTATTCATATTTGAAATTAAAGTCTTCAAGCTAATAGGTTCCACTTTGTCAACTAAGCTCCAATCTCTGTCCCATCGCCGCACTACTGCATCCCTGTGCCTGTTTTACAAGTATTTTAATAGAATGCACTCTGATGAGCTCGTTGGTCTTGTGCCCCCTCAACGTACATTTCCCCGAACAAACCCGCTTAGCAACAAAATCTCACCCCTTCACTGTTGAGGTCCTTAAATGCCAGAAAGCTTCCTACTCTAGAAGTTTCTTTTCTCGAACAGCTAGACTTTGGAATTCCCTTCCTGCTACTTGCTTTCTTGACTGTACTGATATGCAGAAGTTTAAATGTAATGTAAACAAATATCTTGTTAATCTTTCCTAGGCATGGTCCCAAATAGCGTATACCTTGTTAGGGAAGAACGTGAATAAAAAAATTAAACATTAAAAAAAAAGCATATAATTGTTTATAAGATCGGATGCTTATTACATCCATAGTCTTCCAGATTGTACTAAAAAGAAATGTTAAATGGATTTAAAAAAAAAGTATAAAATTAGAAATTAGAAATATTTTTTCAACTATTTAAATGAATAAATGCAAACGTTGAATCCACTACTAGAATGTAACTTTACACAATAGACAAACCATCTTTTTTTTTTTTTTATATATTTCTCATGTATATATGTGATACCGCAAGGTTAACTAATTTACATATTGATTTTATAAAACATTGACTGTTATTTTTCAATTCAACAACTGTTTTTATTTTAGCATAACAAATAGTTTTATTTCTCAATAATTTTTTTTCCTGGAAATTTATATAAAAAATGTTCCTTTTTCTTTTTTTAGGAACCGACTTGATTTTTAATCTATCTCTACATTATCACTAAAAAGGCAAATTGATTTCTTCTTTCTTTTCTTTACAGCCACATTTCAAAGATAAAATAAATTTAAGAGGTGAATGTAGTTTGCCTGAAGCATTGTATAGTATGTAGTTAAATGTAATTTGTAGAAGGCAGACACAAACTTCTTCTTTATTCTTCATCTGCTTCAGTTTGTGACTTTTGCTTACCTCATTGCATTGTACTGATTTCTACATGTTACATTTAAAATAAATTTGCATAAAAATTACCCCCAAATGTTAACGTTTATTTATTTAAATAAATGAGTAATATTTTGTTTTGTGTTTACAACTTATAAATGAAATGTTTATTATTTTAAGTTAATGTTTCTCGTATTGCAACTTAGCCTGGACGACTATATCAAAATGCATGTGAACTGACATTACTGATAGGGAAAAATAAAGATTTTAAAAAAGAGAGACGCGAAGCACGGAACGAAATAACATTCAAAATCACGTTATAGAAGCATGGATAACGTTCAAGATCACGTGGGAAATAAATCTCATTGTTACAAAGAAAAAGCGAATTGAAGTTCTTTTCTATTCTTTGACAACTTTGCAACTGGGACCACAATGCGTTGCTTCCCGGACAACGTCACAGAGTTTCAAACAGTGAACTTTGTGATGTGATAGAGAGCTGGAAAAGTTAACTAGTATTCAATAAAAGGATTCGATGTAGCCATGCTTATTTTTTTCTAAGAAAAAAATCTGTTTTTTTTTTCTGATGCGTATACGTAAGGAAAAATTAAATAATAACATAGAAATATTGATTGTTTCTACATAAACGAAACAGGTCTGTAAAATATACCAAAGTATTGAAAATGTTGAAAGAATTGATTTTTACGTTCAATAAAACCTCAGACTTTGAAATATAGCTATAGTGTATATGTGTGTGTGTGTGTGTGTGTGTACTGCTGTCAGAAAATCTGTTAGAGTATTTCAAGCATTGAACTTTGCAAAGTAATAGTAAGCTGACAGAGTTATCTAGTATTCAATAAAAAGGTTCAATATAGAACGTACAATTGTGATACATCGTGATTAAATATTTAGAGCTAGATTAATAGTTTTTACCCCGTATTTTACTAAAAGGGCAAAATAGGAAACACCTTCCTAAGTTGACTTCCTTAAAATAGTTAAAAGCAAAAACAACGATTGTTTCACTTGTGTAATAACACCAAGTGATTTGATTTTTGTTAAACAAAAAGAACATGTTAGAAAAAAATGAAGAATAGATTTGCAATAAAAAAAATTTGAAAGGAAATAAAAATGATGGGGGAGGATGCAGTTAGATGAAACGAAGCTTGGTTTAAAACAATTCATCAAAATCTGGCGAATGCGTATGTTTCATGCAGTGTAGCATCCCCTAAAAAAAGCAACAATTGTCAAAGGGTAAAAGCTCAAGTAGGTGAAATTGGGTGTCTTGGGAATTTTGAGGAATGGTCACAAAATTATTTTCTTGGATACATTATGTACAAGTACTCAGAATTAAAAAAAAATCTTTTCTTTTTATTTTCTGCTTCAAAATAACAATACAATGATGTGTTCACACTCTGTCTTAACATGTTATCAGCAGGTCATTAATTAACCTTTAATTTTTATTGTTAACTAGCAGGGTTACCTTGTGTTGCCCAAGGTAAAAGTGTAACATAACTTCTATTAACACTTCTGTCTGTTTCTGTCTCTGTCTGTCTTTCTTTCTTTCTCTCTCTCTCTCTCTCTCTTTCTCTCTCTCTTGTCCTATTGTTTTTCACCTTTTTCTCTCCTCCTCCCACTTATTTCTCTGATTAGCCTATTCCTCTCTCTGAATACACACATACACTTTTATAGGAATGAGTTGGCATAAGGGAAGTAACCTTTGAATAAAGAAAATAGAGTTACTTTCCTTTGGTAAGTATGAAATCTGCATGGGAAACCGACCTCCACCCCCTCCGCCGACAGAATCAGTGCCAGTTTAGGTTCAAAGAATGAACATTTTTTTCTGAATTTTAAATGTTATTCACCCGGGGCAACGTCGACCAAAAAATACTAACTTTGTGAGTATTTGTTTTGTCGTTTTTTACTTTTAGCCAAACATACAAACATGCACACATACACACAGACAATTGTCTTTTATATTATGTCTTGAAGTAAGCAAATAGTCGCTGACAATCATCAAAATACGTGAATTGGATGAAGGTTGATAATTTATATTATTTAGACTTTTATCGTTCACATTGCTTGCGGCCAAAATATTGCATAAGGAATGATTTGACTGCATGCAGCATGACTGATGAGAACTTTTTGAATGATACCGCATGAAGAGTGGACATAAGACGTTGCTTGGTGTTGACCACTCTGAAGTCTGGAACATTCTTAGTGCCTTAAATACCAAAGCCAAATAATGGTGATGATGATGGTGATAGTGATGAAGATATTCTTACCTTGATTTGTTTATTCACAACGTTTTGGCCGATGTCACCTCCAACCATCATCTTTTTGAACTTGGGAAACCATCAATAACTAGGAGGTTCCCAATTTCAAAACGATGCATCCAAAGAAGGTCGGAGGTTATATTGGCTGAAACGTTATAAATATAATAATCAAGACAAGAACAGTAGTCCGAATGATACAAATAATTTTGTGCAGAAAATTCAGGAATGTTGAAGACTATGACATTGCGATATAAGGTTGAAGACACTATGTGTGTTGAAAAAAAAAAAAAAATAGATGACATGATGCTAGACAAAAAGAAATAATATCTTAATAATGCAGTACTTTTTTTTTTAATTTCATTTCAACCTGTTACACCGTTTTTGACGAATAATACGGTGTTCAATATGTAAGTAATGGAATTTAATTAATGAAAGTATACAAATCTGAAAGGGTGGAACTATTATTAACGCATGGGTGGCATTCATCGTAGAATGGTGAAGATGTTATGTATTTAGCAATGATTGTAGATGGCTGTTAAGCTGATGTCGATAACAATATGAAATGGGATATATGGGGGGGGCAAATAATACTTTGTTATGTTTTAGCAAATGAGTTATTGGTTTGAGTGTGCAGGTAACTTTACCAGCTGGCGAGCTTTCTTTTTATTTTAATTTTTATTTTTAAAGAAATAATGCATCCAAAGGCAATTGCCTTGTAACAGTGGAAAGAGAGAGAGAGAGAGAGAGAGAGAGAAAGAGAGAGAGAGAGAGAAGAAGAAGAAGAAGGGAGAGAGGAAGGGCGTGTGTGTTTATATAGACAATGTAGCTCTAGAATATTTTTTTAAAGAAATTTAAAGGAAATTCTGGTTATAGACAAGATTATCTGCTACTTTTGACTCCCGGTTTCTGCTTCGCAAACAGGACGGCAGTGACAAGCAAGATATGGTTTATTCGGATTAATGTTAATGATTATCTTCTCCCAAATTACGTGAAATTCCTCCCCTCCTTTTCCCCATATTAAGAATGGCTTTCTTGTCTACTTCATCATCTCTAATTATCCAGCCAAATGGACAGTAGAAACCGGAAGTAAAAAAAAGTAGACAATCTTGACTATAACCGCAATGTTTTTAAGAAATAATGAGAGAGATCAATGAAAAGGCTGCTGTATAAAACGAGGTGGTTCAAGATTTGCTTAAGAAGAGAATAGCAGATAAAGTTTTGTTATATTTGCTGTTGTGGAGATATTTTGCAGCCAGTTTCTCTTTTTTTTTTTACTGTGGTTCAATGTCGCTCCAGTTTTTTGTCCATTAAAGGCGCCAGTCAAATAATCTTCCAATATTAAAAAAAAAAAAAATTAAACATAAAAATAAAATAAAAAATAACAAAAAAAAACCTATTGTGTATCAATTTACCACCCTTGAACCGTGAAGTGATCATTGTGTTATTCAAGATTGTCGTTTCAGTTTGAGCCTGGTTTTCTCATATATACAACACAAACGTGGAATGATGAATGAAAATGGGAAATTTGTGGTCAAGTAACTCATATATGAGACGATTGAAAACAACCCTTTTGCAATTTAATCTGCATACACATACGCACACCTTGAATGCCAACTAAACACTTATACTCAAGTGTCTAAGGTCTCTCTGTACAGAGGTTTGTTAGGGCAACCTGCTATGAGGATATTTTTCATTTCATTCAAACCCTGACTAAATATTCAAAATGATATAGTAGTCACCGCCCAAATAAGATTTCCTCAACATAGCTGACCAACACTGGCTTATACGAGGAATGATACACCTTCTTCAAGTGATGTTAGCTCAAGTAGTCCCCTTCTTCAGACTAAATGAATTCTTGTCATGGAATCCAGTAAGACCAAGAGACCAAAAAGAAAGATATACTATAACACATGAAAAATGGTCAATTATGGAGAGGAAAATTATGTTCTCAACTTCTTTACTAGGTCAGTGTTTGAGAGATAAAGAACGTTAATGGAACATTCGAATATCTATGTGTTTCAAATAGTGTTATCCCCAGGTAGGAGGCCCCTTGATTTCTGAGAACTTCGACTGAAGAAAAATGAAATAAAGTGGCATGTTTTTATATTCATCTCTTCCTCCTTCCCTCTTACACACACACACACACACACACACACACACACACACACACACACACACACACACACACACACACGCGCGCGCGCGCATATATACTTCAGAATAATGAAATGAAAAATATCTACTGATATGCAAATTCTCCTCTGAGGAGAAGAATAAGCATCGAAAACTTATGGGTTAAGGGAATATGTTTATTCAATTGTATTCTTTGTTTTCAAACAATAAAAAAAAATTCTGTAATTGTAGATGAACTTTTTCAAATCATAAAATTTGAATATATATATATATATATATATATATATATATATATATATATATATATATATATATAATATTCTTGATTCCATTGTTTCGTAGATCTGCATGTTAGGAAGTGTGGAAATGCGTGCATATTTTTTTATGTATTGTTTGTAAACGCAAGTAAATCTTATATTCTTTATAAATTAGGGTTTTTTTTAGTTCCTTTTTGCTTATATGCAAGAATAATTTAAAAAACTGATAATTCTTATACCTGTATGCACATAAAAGCACAATTATATAACGTGTAGACCAGCAGTGTGCAGATGGAGGCAGAACAACAAGGTGGTGGCCTTGCGGGACATCCACATTAGGGAAGGAGGAGGGTTATCTAATCATATTAAAACTATCTCTCTTTACCATAATATTTCTCAGTACTAGGATTTATACTTGAGTCTTTCAAGTACATAGTTAAGCAAAGAATTGATCCCGGGAATCACAAGACCCCTGCACACCACTGGTGTTGACATGTACAATATTCAAATTCACACGCGTTTAAAATTATGAATTTTTTTACACATGACGACATTCTTTTAACCATTTTCTTATGCATTTTTTTTTCCGAAATATTGAAAAAAATTCTTGATTGGTTTTCTTGTACTTTTGTTGGTCATTTCAATCAATTATTTAAAAAACAAGTCTTTGAAAGTTGCCGGTTTATCATTCTTCAGTAATCATTTCTGATGATCATTCTACTGCAATCATTTTTGATGATCAGTCTATTTCAATCATTTTTGGTTATTATTCTACTGTAATCATTTCTGACAACTATTTTACTACAATCATTTTTAATAATTAATCTACTGTAATCATTTTTAATAATTATTCTACTGTAATCATTTTTGGTGATTATTCTACTGCAATCATTTTTGACAACTATTTTACTACAATCATTTTTAATAATTAATCTATTGTAATCATTGTTGGTGATTATTCTACTACAATCATTTTTGACAACTATTTTACTACAATCATTTTTAATAATTAATCTACTGTAATCATTTTTGGTGATTATTCTACTGTAATCATTTTTGGTGATTATTCTACTGTAATCATTTTTGATAATTATTCTACTGTAATCATTTTTGACGATTATTCTAATATAATCACTTATGACCATCATTCTCATGGAGTAATCAGTTCTGATGATCATTCTCATATAATTTCTATGATCATTCTCCAATAATCATTTATGACAATCATTCCTATTGTGTAATCATTTATAATGACCATTCTCTTGTCATGATTTTTCATGATCATTATCCTGTAATTATTTCTGATGATCATTCTTGTGTAACCATTCTTTGCTGCAAACGATTTTTTTATTTTAAAATTACACAACTCCAATCCTTTCTGAATTGAAGACCTGAATTGTGGACGTTATTTTCTTGAATAACAAAAAAAGGGAAATTGAACTCTAAATATTGGTGATATACATAAAATGAATTTGGGATTAATTTGAAAAAAAAAATTATCTCCATTTGGAAGATAAAACATGATTTGGATTTTAATGCTGAAATAAAAAGATAGAAATTTAGCAGTTGTCGAAGAAAGTTATTTTTTTAACAAACACAAGTCATCATTTGATGGGTAAAATAGGTTTATCTAATGATCTGTTTGGAAATAATGCTGAACTTGTTAGTAAAGTGATAGCAACTTAATTGTGAAACAAACTCAAATAATAGCAAAAAAGTTATTAAAATAATTCGATATTAATTTGGATTCTTCCAACTGCCATACACATCTCAGTTGTTATATTCATAATGATTCAACTAGTGATTGGACGATTCCAATATTTTTTCTGGATTCCAATACAATTATCGATTCTGTCTCTGATTCTGATACAGTTCCCGATTTTGTCTAAATTTTTGATTCCAATACAATTACCGATTCTTTTCTAAGTTTCCAATTCCGATACAATTATTGATTCTGTTCTAAATTCCCGATTCCAATACAATTTGAGATTCTGTCCTAAATTCACAATTCTGATATGATTAACGATTCTGTTATAAATTTCCCTATTCTGATACAATTATGAATTGTTTTCTACATTCACAATTCCAATACAATTACTGATTTCAACTCTAAAATGACCTAATTTCTTAAAAAGGTAGAATCTGTTTTTTTTTTGCTTTGTTTTTGAGGTGGGTAGTAGAAAGTTCCTATCTACATTTAAATGTAAATGTAATCTTTATTTTGATTTGAAAAAGTTCTTCATATTTTCACTTTATGTATCATATTTAAGATTTTCATCTTTTTTTTTTTTTTTTTTTTACTTTTGTCATTTTTTCCCTTACTTATCCAGTTGTACCCTTTTTACTTGTGTTTTTTTTTTTCCGGTTCCATTTTTACCAAAATTTGTTATCATGATACATACATTTTTTGTTTTACTGTTAGTTTCAAATCAATAAATATTTATCAATTTATCAATAGTATCAACAATAGAAAATTATGTTTAAAAAATTAAAAGGTTTTTGGAATCAGAAATTAAGCTTTTCCCATTCCTGTACATCGATAAAAATGCCCCAAAATTGTTCTGACCTTTTTTTACAATTTTCGATTTCGATTAATTGTCCAAACACTAGTTCCAACGGATATAACCTCTGTTCATTTGCAGGTGCGTCTTTGTGAATTCGGAAACTTATTGTTGGGAAATTTGGGAATTATTACCTTTTGCTAAGAAAGCTGTATTGAATCCCACACTGCACTCTTTATTTAATTCACTGAAGTAGTTTGTTCTCATTCTGTCAGACATTATTGGGTAGAAGTGTTAATTCATATTATTTTTTATTATTATCGCCGGTTAGTAAGGATGGGATCTTTAACTTTCAAGTGATTGGCATTCAGAACTAATTGTTTATCAAGGCTTTTAAGCATTACGCCATTATGCCCATGCTGACAATTCTGAATTTTGACAGCCTAAAACCTAATCTTGTTTTCAAGATGCATAGCATGTAATTCCATAACAATAAAAATTATTATTATTATTATTATTATTATTATTATTATTATTTATTTACTAGGATAAAATAAACAAGTCATCATCAAAGATTTCTCTTTGAGAAAATTATTATTATTATTATTATTATTATTATTATTATTATGTACTCACTAGTTCTCACACAGATCATCATCAGAGATTACTCACTGATAGTAACTGGTGGTGTTCCCTGGGGTGTGGTTGACAGAAAGTCTCCCCAGATTTTCAGTATATGCCATCTCTTTCGATAACCTTTGCAAATGACTTTGTGTTATTCCAACAGCTGTCTACCATTAATTTCTCACTGTCGTTGTCGTATTCACTGAAATTGAGTGGCACTTCCCATCCTCCTTAATCCTTCACAGTTATTTTGTGTGATATCAGCTGAGACTAGTGCCTTATATATATATATATATATATATATATATATATATATATATATATATATATATATATATATATATATATATATATAATTACTTTTTTTTACTATAATAATTAAATACCTACAGACACTAGTGTTTCATCCTTTCGGGATTCTTCAGTGCAGGGTGTCACGATTACTACCAGTCGAACGATTCGAACCCCGCGACACGAGACATCTCTGGCTCGATTAGCGGAGGCCGTATCCATTCGGCTACCATTAACCGTGTGAAATAGCGTTGAATTTTAAACATTTTAATTTAAATGTTCATTACGTCAGACAGACAGTGATCAAATCGTTATACGATGATCTACGCATAAGAGCTAAATTGACCGACTTTTAATTCATCTGAAAGTGCTCAACGATAAGAAACGAATTTCTTAAAGGGGCTGTCATAATTACTTTTTTTTACTATAATAATTAAATATATATAATTTTTACTTTATCTTGTTATTTATTTTTATTAATTCATTTATTTATTTTATTATTTAATTATTTAATCTATATATAAGTTATTATTATTCATTTATTATTTATTTATTTATTAATATATATATATAAATTACTATTATTATTTTTTTATTTTATTCTTTCATTTATTTTATTTTATTATTTATTTTTAATATATATAAGAATTATTATTATTATTATCATATTATTATTATTATTATCATCATCCTTATTATTATTATTATTATTATTATTATTATTATTATTATTTATTCATTTACTTATTTATTTATCTAGTTTTGTATTTTGTTTTATTAAATTTTAACATTCGTTAATATTTCTACTTTGTCATGAATGATAGAACTAGGACATAAATCTTCCTGCGTTTGAAAAGATGCACCTGCAGAATGTCAGAAGTCACATCGACTGAAATGTGAATATAACAACCAAGGTGACAAGAGTAGTGCAGATACTCCAAATTATCAAATTTCATCTAAAAAGTTCCGAAACATAATTCATTGTTAAGCAAAGAATTTCATTGTGGAATCCAAATGAAATCCGAAACAAGAAAGAGTGCGAAAAATAGCGAATGCATTTTATGCATATGAGTGCAGTATAGATGCTTTGCTTTATGGTTGACTGAAGATGAAATAATTGCAACATAAGCTTTGCATTGGATTATTTACGAAACAAGCAGTTTTTTTTAGCAGTCATTTTAAAGCCAATCATGCAGCACCAACTTTACTCCAGATTATCATATAAAATAGTTTGTATAAAAATGTGTTGATTTAATTTTCTCAAACTTCTCGATATAAGTTGTTTTGACTTCAAAAAATAATTATAGAGAGCAGAAATAAATAAGGAAGATGAAGCTAGACCAATAGTTCTTGGTAGAGTAAAAAGTAAACTTTTTGCAGCCTCATAATTTTTGTTTCCCTTATTTTGTCCTTTAGTCCTCACATTCCATGAGCAATGTTTCTGACAAAGGGAAAAGAATTGCTGTTTTCTAGGTTGGAATCTATCCATATAACACTTATTGTGGGATAGTTTTTTTTTTTTTTTACCTTGAAGTGTTCATTTTATTTTTCTTAGCTCCTTACATGAAATGGCTTCATGCGTTGTCTGGAGCAATTTTCATTAAAAATATGTTCATTTTGGATAATAATGTGTAAAGTTTTGACAAAAATATGACAGAGGCTTTCTGTTTATTATTTCGCTTATATAGTGATGAGTACATCCGGGTTCTTCCTCCCAAGAATATAATTGGCTGATTAAGCCATAAATACCGATTTGTAGACCAGCTTAGAGAAACATTGAAAGGTATGCTGAAAATCTTACGTTAAAGTTATAGCAACTCTGATTGCGAACACTAGATTATTATTCGAATGCTGAAGCCAAGATCACTCAGCTACATCACATGAATATATCCTTTTCGCAGGACATATCAAATGATAATCGCGTCAACTCTGTCAAATTATGATTAAAACCTTTGCAGATTAAAAGTCAAGTTTAGGCATGGAACACCTACCAAAGAATGACTTCAAAATCTAAGTAAAATTTTGGTCGTTGTTGAATGATTTCTGCAATGATTAATTATAAGAATTTCTATTTTAGGAACAACAAATTTATCACTGTTTCTTTTTTCATCGAATTAAAAAGCTAGAAATGAAAGATAAATTAATATTTTAAAAATATGTTGAAAATGACTTGTATATTATTTAAAAAATTTTGAAAACTACGAAAAGTAGATCAGCACAGAAAATGTAGTTTCTGCATTTAACTTTGAAAAAAAATTAATTTTTCTTTCTTAAATATAATAATTTTAATGAAAATTGTAAAACACAATTTGTTCTTCTGTGCTGAAGTTGCTAATAGCTTTCTGAGATTTGCCACTGAAAATAGAATCTAACATGTCAACAATCAAAAGAGTAAAAAAAAAATGGTTGATTAACTTATCCAATTGAAATTTGATTTGTAGCGATCTTTTTACTTATATAGAAATTGTTATTTCATTTTTTTAAAATAAAATTAATTTTTTTTATAAAAAAAAAATAAAAAAGAAGATTGCCTGTTTTATTATTGAGATTTAATCAAATGTTGTCGAATTGAAAAAAAATATTAGGGCATGTCAAAATCTTTGTTTTTACAGAAAGTTATCAAAATACCCCTCTCACTTTCGGTCTGTCTGTCTATCTGTCTGTCTCACTTTCTCTACTATTCAAGGGTAATCATTCACACCGATTAATCTCTGACTTTCTAGCTTGTAAATTTGTAACACTAGAACCACGTTAAAATTCTCTTGTGGCACTAGAACCACATCCAATTTCTTTTGTAACACTAGCATCACAATCAAATTTTTTTAACATTAGAACCACATAAAAATTCTTTTTTTAATACTAAGACCACATTCAAATTTTTTTGTAACAAAAACATATACCCATATAAATTTATTGTTAAATCACTGAAATTAAGCAATGTTGAGTCTGGTCAGGATCAAACCTAACGTACTTATCTCTGCTGATCGGGATATGCATGCAACTGGGTGTCGCTTGTGAGTTTAAATAAAATACCTTACAAACTTCCTCCTTCAGGGGAACGCCAGTTCCACCCGTCTAGAGTAAATGCTACTTCGTTCCGTGTTTTTTTTCTCCACTTTTTTAACACACCCTAATATATGAGATACATAAGAAAAGTTTTATAAAAACAAATAAAATAAATAGTTTGTAATGTTAAAATCTAAAATAGAAAGATTTTTCATGTTGAAAAAAGTCACTTTTATCAATAAACTGATAAGACGTTGACATGTCAGTGGCGAAACTCAGATGCAAAGATTCCAAAAGTTTATAAAGTAGAATTCGCTGAAAAAAAAAAAAAAAAAAAAAAAAGAATGGGCGAAGGAAGCTACTGATAAGCAAAAAATAAAAGCCGAAAGCTTTAAAAGCAACAGAGAATTTGTAAAGAATGCAACATGTTGCCAGAAAATTGCCATGATGTGATTCGGCGAATGTAAAAATAACACGAGTATCATTTACGTTTGATACGAAATGAGAAACAAAATAGGCGCGCAGGGTCTCAACATTTATATAGAAAAGATAAAACAAATACATGAACAATCATATATGATATATATATGTGTGTGTGTGTGTGTGTGTGTGTGTGTGTGTGTGTGTATTAAAGGAGAGACGATTCAAGCGTTTTGGAAAATTAATTTAGACAAGCTATATATATATATATATATATATATATATATATATATATATATATATATATATATATATATATATATATATATATATATATATACGAGAGGTGATTCAAAAGTTAAGAGAAAGAGGTAGGGAGAGGAAGTTGTATTTAGAGAGAGAGAGAGAGAGAGAGAGAGAGAGAGAGAGAGAGAGAGAGAGAGAGAAATCTCTGTACTGTAAGAGAATTGATTCAAAAGTTTTGGGAATGTCAACTGAGAGAAAGGGAGAGACTGAGGGAAAAGAAAGTTGTACTGTGTGTGTGTGTGTGTGTGTGTGTGTGAGAGAGAGAGAGAGAGAGAGAGAGAGAGAGAGAGGGAAGAGGCAAAGAGGTTGGGAGTTATATTGAGAGAAAAACAAACACAGAGATAGGACAATCAGATATCTATAAAGAAGGCGAATCAGACGTTCTGGGAATTTGAACTTTTGTGTAGATTTTTGTATTGAGAGGACAAAAAGTTGTATGCTTGGAGTGAAAGAGAGATAGAAAGGCGTTAGAGAGATTGGAAGCAATCAGATATATTAGAGTCTATTCAAAGGCGTTAGGAATTTGAACGTTTAGGTAGCATCTGGTATTGAGAGAAAGAGAAAGAGAGATGAGAGGGGGGAGGGGGAAAGCGACTAAGACCGAGAGGGGATACAAAGAGAGAGAGAGAGAGAGAGAGAGAGAGAGAGAGAGAGAGAGAGAGAGAGAGAGAGAATATATATATATATATATATATATATATATATATGTATATATATATATAAACATTGAGTTTTCAGAATTTGAACTTTGGGTAGCATCTTGTAGTGTGTGTGTGGGTGTGAGAGAGATGGAGAGAGAGAGAGAGAGGGAGAAGGAAGGGAAAAGGAGATGGAAGGAGACAAAGGTCCATCATTAATAATAATAATAATAATATAATAATAATAATATAATAATAATAATAATAATAATAATAATAATAATAATAATAATAATCTTATTTTAATATTTTGCATAAAACGATAAATGTTCCTAAAATAATAAATATTTCTGGCGTTATAGATTAATCCACAATTTTTTTAAAATTCAGCAATTAAAATCGATTATTTAACAAAGTAGTAGTAGTAGTAGTAGTAGTAGTAGTAGTAAGAACATTAACTTTTTTACACGTATTCAATTGAAATTCTGTCAATTTTAATTGCAATAGACAGTCTTTATAAAAAGCCTGAACTATTTAACCGCAAACAAACAATTTCGTCTATAACAATAAATGTTATTGCTAGATAAATAATAATTAAAATGGCCTAAAAAAAAGCAACGGAATCCCAAACTGAAGTACTTTTTTCATATTTTCATGTAAAAAATTTGAATATTTAGTAAGTGATATATATATATATATATATATATATATATATATATATACACACACACACACATATTTAAAACTGAATTGTGTGTGCGTTCAAAACGATCTCTACAAAACTAATCTTGAAACGTAATATATATAGGAGATTCCGATATGTGGAACAAATTTGGTTTGTTTTTTATCCGGTAAAAATAGCTGCTAGTGGTCAAAATTGAAATAAATAGGAACTTGGTAGGTAGAAGTCAGCTAAACGTGTATCTTGTATGCATGCGCAAATATACATTCCTACGTTTAACTGTATTAATTTTTTAAGTTTTGACGTGCATGTAGATTTAGCGTAGGTGGTAACGAATAACACTGTAGAGCTATATGTTTTGGTTTCGATTCATGCTGGTGGCGCCCAATTCATATATATTTTTTTTCTTTTTAAAAATCACTATTGCATATTGGGTACAATATAATATAATCAATAGAGAAGTGGCTCTGTAATAATAAATACGAAACCTGCATAAGTTAAAATATCATATTTAAGCGTATTTTACAACCAGACAACGCCGGGCGGCCTGCTAGCATATATATATATATATATATATATATATATATATATATATATATATATATATATATATATATATATATATATGATTGAATTTAAATTCTGCAAATTATAATTAACAACAATTTATTATTCGATAAGGGATACAAGTTGCATTCTTTGCCGAATAAAAAATTGTTGTAATTTCTAATTTACAGAATTTAAATTCAATCATATATATATATATATATATATATATATATATATATATATATATATATATATATATATATATATATATATATCCACAAACATGCGTTTCGTCGTCTACGACTCATCAGAGTGGCTGAATCTAGCGATGAGTATTAGACGACGAAACACGTGTCAATGGATAATTATATTTTAAAAATAATACATATGCCGCTGATTGCCGCTCCCCATTTGGGGGTACCAAACTGGTCAAAGGGAAACTTATTCCCAACTCGCATTTAGGTAAAAATGCACTTCCATATAAATAATCGAATTCATTCAATAAGTATCGGTAACAAAAACAAACAAACAACACACACACACACACACACACACACACACACACACACATATATATATATATATATATATAACTCAATGTCTGTGCGCATATGTATGTGGGTGTGATACTTGTGTGTCCCTCATAGAAAGAAAGGTTAGAGAATATACCTAACATATAAAAGTGTATTAAAGGGGATATCAATCATACCAGTTATCATAGGTGCCACAGGACTTATGAAGAAGAACCTGAAGTCCTACCTAACTAATATTCCTGGTGAACCAAGTGCAAAAGAGATTCAGACAATTGCACTTAAGGGAACAGCGAGGATATTAAAAAGAGCTCTCGGTTGGTTTCAATAAAAAAGCGGGGCAATGTTGGCAGCTGGTTTGGCTGCCCCATACCCAGCATTACAATCTTCAAAGGAAGAAAAATAAAAAAATAAATGTAAAAGGAGAATTACAATGAAAGCGTTTATGAATCTCTAAATTCACCTCTGAACGGTGCTATAAGGTCATAACTTCCTTTAAACTTAAATAGACCTTACTTTTTATGAAATTGAAAATCCTAGGCATAAATTTTTTCAGAGAAGACAACGGAAGTGATTCCAAATCTGTAAATGTTCTCCTAAGTGACGCCAAAGGAGGTTGGGATGGATGGAAATTACATTGCATGTAGAAAAAAAAAAAAAAAAAAAAAAAAAAAACTCCAGGGAAGACAATGTAAGTGACCCCGACGTGCTCCTGCATTTGAGTAACTCATGAAGGCAGAACGCCATTAAAACTTCAAATGCGACCGTACATCCGACTTTTTTCTTACGAGTGTTATTTAAGAAATCAACTTAACGAATCTCTGAATTATTTAGCTGGGAAAGTATCAGATTGAAAACATCGAGTGTGCGGTTTCGATTCTACCCTTTGACGCTTTTAAATTGAAATCATATGAAATCAAA
>NC_136501.1:90356098-90368598 GCF_053919585.1 Euprymna scolopes | reverse complement strand
TTATAGGGACGGAAATGTTTTCAGATTCTTAAAGTTCGATCGACCGAGAACCATGGTGTTTTTGCACACGCAAGGATAAGTAATTTTCAGGCTGAAGACTGAAGATAGGAATCTGCACATCGAAACAAATTCATCATTTTATGTGGATGACGGAAAATCTCAATTTGAGGGCAATCAGTTCAAACAAGTGTTTTTTTTTTGTTTCCCATTTTTTATAGTTTTTTTTTTAATTGTTTGATTTCTTAAAGTTCAAGTTTATAGAAGAATTAAAAAAACACAAAAAAACAACACACAAAAAACATATTTCAAACCAAAAGAAAAAATATGCTCGTTTAAATCCAATTTTAACATCTAGTGGTTGCTCCTTGACATAACACTCCTTTGCAAATATACTAAATAAATTTCTAATTTTAGAAAATACATACATCTTATTGTGATTAAAAACTGATAACCAAATTTTATGGAAAATAAAAATTAAGTAGTTTATTATTTAATCACTAGAAGTAGTCACACAGGCCATCATCAAAGATTTCTCTTTGAGAACAACTTATGGTGTTCTCTGGAGTCTGAGTGACAATAAGTCTCCCCAGATTTCCAGTACTCTTCACCTCTTTTGATAACCTTTGCAAATGAATTTGCATTATTGAAACAGCCGCTTACCATTGATTTCTCATTGCCAGCGACCATTTGTCTTCACTGGAATTTGGGTGGCAATAAACCTCCCCAAGGTCCCAGTTCTCTTTGCACTCATCTAGCGGAACTCTGGCTAGTGCTTCCTCTCCTCACAGTCACTTATTTTGTGTGACGTCAGTTTATGGTAACGCAAAGAAAAAAAAAGCAGAGAGGGGGGACAGGGGCGCAGTATTATCATTATTATTTTTATTATGAGAAAAAATTAATGCAAAATTATAAAATTAATTATCTTCTATTCCAAAACATAATACTGGAGTGTTTTCTGTAAATTTGGTTACCGGATTTTAATCATAATAACAAGTATGTATTAACTAAAATTAATATTTTTTTAGGAGAGAACTAGAGTGCATGGTAGTCTTCAAAAGTCATGATCACCTACGAGAAATATTCTGTATAAACATTAAAAATGGTTTATATATATTATTATAAATGGGGAATTATTTCGAGTTAAAATCCATTTAACACAATGCATGTAAATTTAAGGAAAGCACACTTGAAATATGTCGATATTATGTAAATAAGTGATATGAAAACAAGATGGCGACCGAACTTCACCTAGTCGCCATCTTGTTTTCATTTCGCTTATTCACATCATCTTGACACTTTTCAAGCAGGCTTTTCTCAACTTTACATGCATAATGCTACATTGAATTGATTCCTCATTTAATAATATTTTGAATTGATTCCTCATTTAATTTGATTGATTCCTCATTTATTTGAATTGATTCCTCATTTAATAATATTTCACACAAACAACAACATAAAACCATTTTTTTAAATCTTGTTCACCCCAAACAAGGCATATTGCCACTTGGTTACTATTTGTGATCATGTTTACAGGGGACTATATGAGGAGCAAGTTGTTGGTTTACATTACATTTAAATTTCTGCATGTCACTATAGTCAGGAAACAATGAGGGAATTTTAAAGTCTAACAGTCTAAGGGAAGATGCTATTAGAGTAGAAGGCTTATCAGCATCTCACAACCTCTACAGTGAAGGGGTGGGACGTTGTTGCTTTGTCGAGGGGTATGTACGATGAAGAGGTTACAAGTGTGATGAGTTATGGCTTATACAGAATTTTTTCCGCAAATTCTACTCTCGACGTGATCTTTAACAATTACCTGGAGTGTTATGTCAGGAAGCACGGAATAATATTTATCTGCATATATTTTTTTTGTTGCTGACAGTAAAGAACAATGGCCGTTGCACTGACAAGTCAAAAATAATTTGACCGCAGCCGAAGATGTCTTCAGAATTACATACAACTGATATATATATATATATATATATATATATATATATATATATATATATATAATTATTTCCACAGTCAAACAACGTCACAACTCACACAAGCCATGGAAGCCAACAAACCGAATGTCCAAGACTTTCACCCTCATTTGGGCTCATTAATTAAACACATTCGAATGCAAGATTCGAAACCTTAATCTCCTGCATGTGAGGTGAGCACTCTGCCACTTGAGCAACCACATCACACACAAGAAAGTCTATTATTTGAAAGTCTGAATATTATAATAATAATTTGCTCGCTAGGTTAGCTTTGTTGGATGACATCGTCCAAGCAAGTGTAAAGCTCCTTCTTGTGAGACATCGGGTTGGTTGGATGACCACCCAACTTGTTTGAGACGAAGTAGATACATTCCATGGTCGGACTTCACTGCAGTTTACTTGATTTGTGTTACCTAATAGACTTTCTTTTGTGTGGCACAGGTGCTCAAGTGGCAGGGTGTTCGCTCGTATCCAAGAGATTAGGGTTTCAAATCCCGAGTTCGAACGTGTTTAATTGATGAGTCTAAATGAGGGCGAAACTCGAGTCTTTGACTTCCGGTTTGTTGGCTTTCATGGCTTGTGTGAGCTGTGACGATGTTTGAGTGTGGAAATAATATTATATTATATATATATTATCTTATATTCTGAATATTTTAATATATATATATATATATATATATATATATATATATATATATATATATATATATATATATATATATATATTAATGTGACCACTTCACTGTTGAGAGTTTTTCACAAATTCCTCTTCTATTTGGAAATGGGTGGCCCTCTGCGAAAAGTCTATGCTACTTATTGTATATACCAAAACAAAAACACAACAAAAAAATAAAAATGAAAACAAAAAAAGACAAACAAAAATCAAAACACACACAAAAACGTTTTTTTTTTTTTTAACAGGTAATAAATAAAAACTGTCTGTTTATTTATCTGCTTAATACAATATCGGAGTTCACTTTAAGGAATGGCTGGACGGATTTCAAGAAATTGAACAAATATAAATTTTTAAACTTAGTTGAGAAAAGAAAAAAAAGAAGTAGAAACTTAACAATAGTTATAAAAAAAGGATAAATGTATGTATATAGTTTAACACTATAAAGCATGGGACCAAGACTTAATTTAAAGAGATGTCTCATGCTATAAGAAAATAATAGGAGCTCTTTTTTTTTGTTGTTGTTGTTGTTGTTTAAGGGCCGGTTAGAAAGGTAATTTTAGAAAATGAAACTGGTCAGCTATCTGTTATCAGCTTCAAGAAAAAAAAAAGAAAGAAAAAAAGTAAAGAAAAACTAACTGTCTAGCGAGTTTTAACATCTCTCACAAGAACGAGTTTTGTAAGAGTGACGTCCCTTGATCTCTCTGATTTTTTTCTTTTTTTTTTTTTACGGGAAGAAACCTATTCTGTTTTGATCGTCGCTTCATTGGTGTTTGCTGAGGTCACCTCCTTGAAAGATTAGACTAATTGAACCAGAGAGGTAATAAACTCACCATCTGATGTCTGACTCTCCAGAGGTTTTACATTCCAAAACAGCATCCTGACCCTCGGTTACAGATGTATCATCAAATTTCTTAGTAAAAGATGGATCAATGTTTTTAGATTGTTCCTCACTGCCGGCAGCAGCAGCAGCAGCAGCAGCAGTAGAGGAGGTCATCTCAGAAACAGAGGCATGACCTGAGGTCATGTCCCCTGCAGGCTCCAGTGTCCGACTTTCACCTTCTCGTTGTTCTTGTTCTTCTTTTCCTGTAACACCCCCCTCAACTATATGGTAGTCACCTTCATTCTGAGATTTTCCCACTTTAGGTTTATCTTTAACGGTACAGTCCAAGCGTAGATCTGAGCCTTCGAGGACATCGATTGTGTGTGGTAAATGTTTGATGAAGAATGGAGCTGAAAACACAAGAAGAAAAAAAAACATAAAACTTATCATTTTGCTTGAAAAGACAAAGCAGCAACAACGAGACAGAATAATAATTTGACTTAAAATAGATCATGTTTCTGAATTTTTGAAATGAGGATTGATAATTTGTATTATTTGGTTTCTCGTCTTAAGTGTAATTATTCAGACCACTATAAATATAATAAATAATAATAAATAATACTGAGTATTAACACAAACCCTATATTATTAAGTTTAATTAATAATAATAGATTTTTGAAACTAATAAAATGAATTTCCAATTTCTGCAGAATTACTCAAGTTTACAATAGTCCTAATATGCACTTGTGAAAGTCGAACACATGTCTGACGAAGGGGTTTCCCGAAATATTATAATACGGATCTCCCATCTGACCAAGCTGACTCGAGTAAAAACACAATACATACAAAATTTTAAAAATATGCATATATATTGAATCAATGAATATAAATCTGCATAGCTTATTTCACCATTATATCTTAATTTGCTTCAGTTTGTGTCTATCCGTTACATTTCTGCATTGTATTGCTTTCTATAAATTTAAATTTTCTTTATACATACACATATAGAGACACCTATTCACTAGTAGTAGCTCTAAACTAATTGGGTTAAGATTTATAGGTGTTTGAATTAAATCAGGGGTGAAATTGAGACTGTTAAGTGTTGTGCAGTAATTCAGTTTTTGTATTTGAAAGGACGCACACCGTAGGAGACTTTCGATGAAATGAAAAAAAAAACATATGGTAATTATGCCCCATGATATGATCTTGTAAATCGTTGGCATCGTGAACTCAAACATCGCCGAAAATCTGTGGAAACAACTCCTAGACCTGGTCACCCTCCTTCTGCCATTGATGAGGCATCTATCAGCCATTTTGGGAGATTGACACATTACTATTTGCCAAATAGCTCAAGAAGTCAAGATTAGTAGTGTCTGTGAAAGCTAGCATTCATGATCATTTATAAATGCATAAAATGTCTGTTAGATGGATTCCCAGGTTGCTGACACATTTCCAGAAACAAGAACACATCGAGTGCTCGAGGATAAATTTGGAGATGTGCCAAGAAGAAGAGTCAAGGTTTTTCGAAAGACTGATTGCACAGATGTGCGTCTATCACTATGATCCAGAGATCAAAGCTCAGTTAATGCAGTGAAAGCACTTTGACCCATTACATCCAAAGAAGGCAATGGCACAACCCTTCACGTGTAAGGTTATGCTTACAGTTTACTTTTTTTCTTTCTTTTTTTTTACAAGGGTATCACAACTTATCAAGGTCCAGAGGCCACTCGAGGAAAGGATTAAGTAGTGTACAGTGGTCAAAAGGACATTAACATAGTAATCATTAGAAGTGTAAATTTGGGACTAGGATGGAGTACTGATGATAGATTTCCTGTCAAAGTGTATCACAATTACAGAAGAATATTATTCTTTACTTTGGAGGAGATTAAGCAAAGTTATCAAACTCAAAATGTGGAACAAGATCAGCAAAGGTATCTTCCTCCTGCAACATAACATTCCTATTCATAAGATGCATGTCGCCAGATCAGAAGCACAGGAATGTAGCTATGAAATCCTTCCTCATCCTCCCTACTTTTCTGACCTTTTCACCCTTTGACTTTCGCCTCTTCCCAGCCATGAAGTTGTTTTTGAAAAAGTTTTTCCTGGATGATGCAGCCTTCATTTATGAATATCTATATTTCGATTTCACGGCTTTCGGTAACAATAAAAATATAGGAGTGTGAAATATTTGTTGATTATCATTCAACCCCGGGCAATGTTGGGTAACCCTGCTAGTTATAAGTATATGTAAACAAATGTGCTTACTATAGCACTGATCTCAACCTGCTTTGTGTGCAGCATATTTCAGTTTTGCCGCCATCGGTTAGAGTCAGTTTCTCAATTAAAGCTTTATGTTTTGAGGTTAACGTAGACGTTGTAAAGATGTCGTGGTTGGGGGACAAACATGGGGCGTTCTATAAAAACGTTTCTAGCGCTGCATTAAACGATGGGAGAAATGCGTAACTGTAGCTGGTTCCTATGCAGTGAAAGACAAATAAGTGTCGTTGCTCTACTGTAATGAGAAGTGGGTCAGAAGCATTACTTATTGAACGCCCCTCATATTTTTAATAATGACTCCAACAGTTATTTAACATCATTCGAAAATAATTCCATTATAGATCTTACACTTTCATGAAAATCTCTATCTATATAAACTTAGGTATGCATATATATATATATATATATATATATATATATATATTTACATAGGAGTCACTATTTATCAAGGCCCAGAGGCTAGTTGAGGATAAGAGTTAAAGAGTGTACAGTCGTCAATAGGACAATAACATAGTAATCGTTAGTTGTGGAAATTTAGTAAACTGGATTACTTTAAGAACGGCTCATCAAGAATTTATTTATGTTGGACTTGAAGACGACCATATTGTAGTCAGCTGGAAAGCAGGCAAACGGAAGAGAATTCCGCAGGTGTGCAGTTCTAAGAAAGAACTTTGTTCATGGAATCTATGTTTAGGTTAAGGCACAGATAAAGAGTGGGGGAAATTATTGATAGTGTTTTCAACTAGACTAGTATTTCTCGTGAAAGTTTGGCAAGGGGGGGACCATAAATTGGAGCTCAGACGAACACTTGCCATGAAAATAACGATAAAACAGAAACAGGTTTGCAACATCTCTTTTGTGAGAAAGAAGTTACAGGAAAGAGAAAGGAGCATCCCCTACTGGGCTACAAAGTCTATTTTGAACTCTGTCAAGGTAGGATAAGGACTTTCTAGGAACTCCTGTCTAGATGTGGCAACAGTACTCCATCCTTGGGCGTACCTGGCTCTTATATAAGTAGAGAATTGCATACTGGATCGGTAGAAGGATCACACTATTTTTCCAGCTGTATATATCTATCTATACTCCTATGAATTCGTTTTTATTTTGTGTTTATTGATCTCCATATTAAAAACACGCTTTCTTATTTAAAAAGAAAATACAATTTTCTTATATATGGGTTGTGAGGTTGCATTCACTAGCAAAAGATCTAGCCCATTTGCATATTCTTTTAAACATTCATTTTAATTAATTCCCTATTTGTTGCTTCGGTTTTCTAATGAGATAATCATCTTTAGTTAACTATTACGTGTAATTATATTCATGCAGATATTCTACATGATTTATACTTGCATAATATTTGCGTAAAAAGTTTATAGTAAACACACAATTGTTTCCATATATATTTATGTATACGTATATATTTTTGTTTAACAAATTTTGCCTACCAAACTCCTCCTAGAGTTTTTGGTCTACAGACATGAAACTTCATATATAAGGTATTTGAATCCATGCAAAACTTTATATTTGGATTTTAGCCAGGAAAAATCGGTGCAAAAGTGTGAAAATAAAAAAAAAAATGAAATTTGCCAGGTGAAGGTCGAACGTGGACATTACGAATGCATAACGTAATAACTATTGGTTCATGTGTTAATTTTTAGCCTTGCAGTAAACATGTTTTTATAGCCCAGTCATTGATGGCAGAGGCAAAATAAATCATGAGCTTAACGTTTTGGCTTTGATTCTCGGTGGTGGCGCATCTATCTATCTATCTATCTATCTATCTATCTATTTATATATCTATAAAAGTGAAAATTTCTCTCTGTCTTTTCTCTATGGTAGTTAAGGAAGACTGTCATACAGAAGGCATTACTTTACATATTCACACTTTTTAATATATACATATGCACATAACCTTATGAACAGTACATAGGGCCCAAGCAAAGCCGAGCGGAACTGCTAGTATATGTATATTGTGTCTGTCTGTCTGTGTACATTTCCTTACGCAATAAATCTGTTAATTTTCAGTCTACAGACTCGAAATTTGATATACAGAGTAGATTTGGGAAAATCTTTGTAATCAGTTTTCGGCCAGAAATTTGGCTGTTAAGGGGTCAAAGTTCAACGATTTGACCTTTGAGAACTCTATCAAACTCCTCCGCCAATTATGGGTCTAAACACTTGAAATTTTAGATATAGGTTCCTTGGATATGGATCTAACTTAATAACTTTATTTGAGCCCAAAACAATAAATGTTAAGGGATCATAATATGGGTCAAAGTTAAAAATTTGACCTCTGCGGTCTCTACGAAATTACTCAGACAATTTCTGGTCTAAACATTTGAAATTTTACATAAAGGGTATTCAGAGATAGGACAAGCTTTTTAATCGGTTTGGATCAAAAATTTTTAGTTAACAATATATAAATGTATGTATGTATGTATGCATGTTTGCATGTCTGCCTAAAACTTTCGACAGAGGCAACGGATTTTTACAAGATCAGTATCGTTTTGAAGCTCGACCCTTCAGACGACAAGTATCGAAAAATTGGCTAAAAACATTAATATCTTCACCTTCAACTGGGCACTTTTCTACAGGGGGGTCGCTTTTTTCGCAGATATTTTTGAAAGTTATCCTCTCCTTTCGATTGTCTAGCCTTAATTAAAACCTACGTCACTTCCGGTTTGGCGGTGGTCGTAACAGCAAAGATATCAGGTTTTTTCTCCGTTCTTTTTCTCCTTTGCAGTACGGGTTCAAGCCTGCCTTCCTACTACCACTTTTTTTTTTTTTTGCTCAACACACACATCCAACCACCCGGGCAACACCGGGCTGAAATGCTAGTCTATATATCTATAAAAGTGAACGTGTGTGTGTGTGTGTGTACATTTCCCTACGCAATAACTCTGGCAATTTTTAGTCTACAGACTCGAAATTTTATATACAGGGTACTGAGATTTGGGAACATCGATGTGATTGGTTTTCGGTCAAAAATTTGGCTATTAAGGGGTCAAAGTTTAACGATTTGACCTCTGAGAACTCTACCAAACTCCTCCGACAATTTTTGGTCTACACACTTGAAATTTTAGATATACGTTCCTTGGACATGGATCTAACTTAATAACTTGATTTGAGCCCAAAACAATAAATGTTAAGGGGTGATAATAGGGATCAAAGTTTTAAAAAATTTGACCTCTGCGGTCTCTACGAAATTACTCAGACAATTTCTGGTCTAAACATTTGAAATTTTACATAAAAGGTATTCATATATATATATATATATATATATATATATATATATATATATATATATATATATATATATATATCTGTGTGTGTGTGTGTGTGTGTGTGTGCACAGGATTTACTCATAAACTAATTAACCGATCATTATGAATTTTGGAACATAACTATTATGCCTCAGTGTGAGTAATATGGCTACATTTAATTTAATTCAGTTTTATACAAAGAGAGCAAATCAGGGGAAGGTGTAAGCCCTTGATGAAAATTCAATTATCTCCGATTTTTGTGAAATTGTAATAATCATTATTAGATATCAATTAATAAATATTCACTAAATTTCAGTTTCTTTGGAGTATTTTAAAGGGTTGTAGGGGAGGGACATAATATGGAAACAATATCCCATTTGAAAATTCAAATATTTCAGATTTACATAGAATTTCGTCCATATTAGACACACATCAAGCAAATTCTCTGAATTTTAAATTCTCCTTAGGACACCTTAAGCATAAGCCTCAGGAATCATATAATAGACTTTGATTAAATTTTGATTAAGGATTCAAAACATAAGGTTTAGTAGTATTATATCTTGACTAGACGTTTAAAAAATAATTTTATAAAAGAAACAGTCGGTTCTCTAGAGTGCAATGTAGAATAACATATATTTTGGACTAAGTTACTGCATGGAGGCATGTGAAGCTTCCTCCCGGGCGATTCAATCCAGGGCAACGTAGGATCACCCTGCTAGTTATTAATATATGTAAAAAAGATGTGCTTACTATAGCACTGATCTCAACCTGCTTTGTGTGCAGCATATTTCAGTTTAGTCTCCATTGATTAGAGTCAGTTTCAAGCGTTATGTCTCAATTAAAGCTTTATTTTTTTAGGTTAACATAGACTTTGTAAAGACAAACTGTCCGGTATTGAATGAAAGTCTACAAATGTTCCACCCTCCTATACTTTTATTGTCGTCGAAATCGGTGAAATCACCCATTTTTTAATTAAATCGATTGAGTTCCTGCTCTGTGCTGAAAGGAAGCTTCACATACCACCCTGCAGTGACTTAATCCACAATACATCTATCATATGAAAGGAACCCTGTGTGTGTGTGTGTGTGTGTGTGTGTGTGAGAGAGAGAGAGAGAGAGAGAGAGAGAGAGAGAGAGAGAGAGACATACAGACAGACAGACAGACAGACAGACAGAGACAGAGAGAAAGTTTCCTATGGACTTGGAAACATCTGGGCCTATTTTTTTAAATTTCACACAAAGATACTTGATGTGTCTGGGAGTGTTCTTATATAGATTTTGTATCAGAATGCGTCTAGTAAATATTAAAAATCAAAAATCGAAAAAATCTGATTAAAGAGGGAAGTTCGATTTTGACCAAAGTTAACACTTTTATACAACCTAACATCACACGTGCGTTTGAGAAGTTTTATCACCACTCAATCAGAAACGCTTCACCACATAAAATCAACAGTAGGTTCTTTTATAAGACAGGGGTGCATTTAAAATGAATGCTTCTTTTTAGAGCACAATTGAACCATGATACTTGATTTTTTTACATTTAACTTTAATTCAAGTGATTATGTAAAAATAATTTCATAAAATCAACAGTTGGTTCTTTGATAAGACAGGGGCGCATTCGAAAATGAATGTTTCTGTTTAGAGCACAATTGAATCATCTTGTTTGTTATTCTCACACCTTTCAGCCGATATAACCTTCGACCTTCTTCAGGTGTATTTTGACAATGGCTCTTATTGGTAAATGGTGAAAAAAAAAAACAAAACGTTTTTGATCTCCTATCCAACAAACCATAGTTGTTAGAATTCAAAATGTCTGATGCGTTTATGAAAGCATCCAGTCGTTTCCATTTTTTCATATGAATTCGGATCTGTATACATTTCATATAATGTCTCCGAATTTTTAGATTGTTTGAACTGCTTTACTCATCTTGGTTGTTATTCTCTTGAAGAAGGTCGGAGGTTACATTGGCCGAAACATTGTGATAATAACAATCAAAATAAGAACAATAGTTCAATCAGTACAAATAATACATCTTCAATGTTCATGTTTTGCTAAAATTTTATAAACTAGCAAAAATCTATGAGGGACGTTCAATAGTTAATACCCTTGACCTACTTTCAGTTGTTTGATTTAGTTGAACTTTTGCATGTGCAATGATATATATCTGTATGAGTTGTGTGAAATTGAACTTGTTAAGTGTCGTGCAGTGATCCGGTTTTTGTATTTGAAAGGACGCACGCCATAGGAGACTTTTGATGAAACAAAAAAGAAACATATGGTAATGATGCTTCATCATATGACCTTGTAAAACGTTGGCATGCAAAAGTCAAATTTCATGATTCAATTGTGCTCTAAACAGAAACATTCATTTTCGAATGCGCCCCTGTCTTATCAAAGAACCAACTGTTGATTTTATGAAATTATTTTTACATAATCACTTGAATTAAAGTTAAATGTAGAAAAATCAAGTATCATGGTTCAATTGTGCTCTAAAAAGAAGCATTCATTTTAAATGCACCCCTGTCTTATAAAAGAACCTACTGTTGATTTTATGTGGTGAAGCGTTTCTGATTGAGTGGTGATAAAACTTCTCAAACGCACGTGTGATGTTAGGTTGTATAAAAGTGTTAACTTTGGTCAAAATCGAACTTCCCTCTTTAATCAGATTTTTTCGATTTTTGATTTTCAATATTTACCAAACGCATTCTGATACAAAATCTATATAAGAACACTCCCAGACACATCAAGTATCTTTGTGTGAAATTTAAAAAAATAGGCCCAGATGTTTCCAAGTCCATAGGAAACTTTCTCTCTGTCTCTGTCTGTCTGTCTGTCTGTCTGTCTCTCTCTCTCTCTCTCTCTCTCACACACACACACACACACACACACACACACACACACACACACACACACACACACACACACACACAGGGTTCCTTTCATATGATAGATAGATAGATAGATAGATAGATTACACATATGGAATCCAAATGTCTCAAGATGAATATTGTCTAAAAGGATTTGAAAATGTACATAAAGCCGATAGATTAGTCGAGACAATTATCATTATAGAATGTTTATTTTAACTAGAATATTACCCATTCCAGGAGGGGAAAGTTGTTTTTCAAACAGAACTGTTTTGCACCACTTTTTTGTCCCTTTAAAAAAAATTAAAAATCAAGTAATACTAAACCTTATGTCTAGAATTCTAATTTCAATTTTTATCAAAAATCAGTCATTTGATTTTGAATCTTAAAAAAAATGTCTAAATTAAAGGCCTTAAAAAGAAATTGCAATTCAGGGAATCTAGTTTAATTGGTATCTAATGATTGTGGATCAAATTTAATGCAAATCTGAAATATTTGAATATTCAAATAGAAGGGTGTGCTTATATGGCCTCTAAAACCTTTTTAAATACTAAAAAAATATATCATTTAGATTATTTTGACTATTTTTCTCATCTTAGACATTATTCTCAC
>NC_136501.1:90288598-90351098 GCF_053919585.1 Euprymna scolopes | reverse complement strand
GGCACTCATCTGCACCAACAAAGGTTAGCAGTAATACCAAAAAGTGTGGATGGTTCTACACAAAGCCTTCACCACTATAAATATATCATTTGTGTGGATTTCCGAGCAACTTAGATGTTGTGGCAGACGCTCATAGGTTGAAATCGACGGGAGAGTCCATCATATATATATATATATATATATATATATATATATATATATATATATATATATATATATATATATATATTTATATATATATATTTATATATATATATTTATATATATATATATTTATATATATATATTTATATATATATTTATATATATATATATTTATATATATATATATATTTATATATATATATATATTTATATATATATATATATTTATATATATATATATTTATATATATATATATATTTATATATATATATATTTATATATATATATATTTATATATATATATATATTTATATATATATATTTATATATATATATTTTTATATATATATTTATATATTTATATATATATATATATATATTTATATATATATATTTATATATATATTTATATATATATATTTATATATATATTTATATATATATATATATTTATATATATATATATATTTATATATATATATTTTTATATATATATTTATATATATATTTATATATATATATATATTTATATATATATATTTATATATATATTTATATATATATATATTTATATATATATTTATATATATATATATATTTATATATATATATATTTATATATATATTTATATATATATATATATATATATTTATTTATATATATATATATATATATATATATATATATATATATATAGTTTATTTAACTTATTCAGAAATCGATTATTACACAAAGGTATAACTTTCAACTGAGTGAGAGAATTGTTGTAAACTCGCGTTGGAATTTTTCTTTTATGGAAATCGCCCCAGACCAGGCTTCAAGCCACTTGATGTAAAGAGCCCCCCCCCTCAAAAAAAAAATAGGACTTCACGGCCAAAAACTTTCTTACGATAAGTGTTATATGGAATAGATTCTGACTTCGAATTATCAATATTTTATGCTTTAAATGCTTTTCTTTCTTTCTTTTTTAAGAAAGATTCTCAGACGTGATTCTTTTTTCTAGACATACGTTGTGCTCAAAACATAAAACCGTATAAACAGACATGATTCAGCCAAATCTTAAATCACAATTCATAAAATTGTACTTATAGTAATTATTTCTTCTCTCTATCACTTAGGATAGTTTTTCTTTTGGCAGACAATGAACCATGCTTGCTATTTATGTGAGCAAGACATATGATATGACATACAAAATACGACATACGAAATACGACGTATACTATCGGACATAGGACATATGACATATAATATATAAGATATGACATATGACATAGAATAGTCTCTTCATGCATTGTAAGCTGACATATAATGACGTGAGCATGTCATATAACATATGACGGAGACTGTTATCTCCATGCAATGAAAACTGACATCTAATGGCTATGACATGCAAATCTAAAAATTAAAGCTGCTCTCCAAAAAATCAGTGTTTTTCATTTTTGCTTTCTTTCTTTTTTTTTTTTTTTTTTTTTTTGTTTTGCTTATCCATTTCGCTGGAAAACCTAGAGAAGCTGCATGTCGCTTTTTATTTTTATGGAAATCGTACCGGGCAAGGCGTGAAGCCACTTGATGTAAGAAGCTAACAAGAGCGAAAAGATGATTAGCACAACAGCAGGAAATGCCTACTGATCTTGGTCTTGCAAAAACCAAGGCTGTAGGTAAGGAAAAACAGTCACCAGGAAAAGAGTTCCATAAGTCTGCAGTTCTTGGAAAAAAAGATACTGGAATAGAAAGCTGTATTACAATGAGATGTTAAAACAGCGAATTGATGGAGACCAATAGACCAATAATTTTCACAGGTTAGTGCGTGGAACAAGTGACATTATTTTCCGCGGAAGCTTTTGAAATGTGATTAAAAATGAAACATAAGTTGCGAACGAATAACTGAGCGAAATGTTAAGAGGCAGCTGTGTAAAATGATGAAGGAACCGTTTTTAAATACCTTGTGGCTTTCGTTCTACTAAAACTTTCACTTTGACACCTGTAGAAAAGGAGTTGCTTTTATATAAAAAACAGCATGATTACCCGGAGTTGCCCGGGGGAACGGACAACAAAAATAGAAATGTTAAAAAGTGTGTGTAACATCTTTCTTTTAAAACTACTACTTCTCTCTTTATCTCTCTCTACACCTTTTGGTATCTATCTATCCCTCTCTCTCCTTTCTCTCTCCCTATATATAAGTAATATTAAATATTAATGATAACATGCACTTTAATAAGATTTACTCTTTAATAACATTTATATATATGTATATATGTATGTATATTATAATGAAGTTGTATTCCTATTTGTCTTTTTGTTCCCAATATACATCATATATAACGTCAAAACAAATGACATCATATATGACGTATATTGTTTTCACCTGGCAACACTAGCTATAGACAGTTAGTATCTATCTAACTGTTTATCTATCTATCTATATATATATATATATATATATATATATATATATATATATATATATATATATTAAATATTATTTTTACATGCATAAAAGCATACCTATGGACATGCATGTTTCTAGCTTTTATCCGTCGTCAGCATGGGTTAGAGATCGAACTCATGACACCAGTATCCACATTCTGATACTGTACCAATGTGCCACGATTGATCACCATTCGAAACGCGCAATTTTTTTATCGCTTATAAATGCAAGATTTGTTGTTGGCGTTTTATTTTTAGCGATATTAACAATTTTGAAACGCTGTTATTCTTTTCCGCTACCTTAGCGCTTTTTTTAAGAGCTATAAGCTGTTTTTGTTTTATATATATATATGTGTGTGTGTGTGTGTGTGTGTATATATATATATATATATATATATATATATATATATATATATACACTAGCAAAAGTACCCGTCGTTGACTGGGTTCAAAAACAGCCTACAGAAAATGGACTCTGATTTATGAAAGTATGATAGGTTATGAAAAGGAAGGTTTGTAAAGAGATAGCTTCGAATTTGGGGGGTATCAAAACCAAAGCAAAATATGATGAAAGTAAAAATAAAATAGATAAACCCCATAATGTATTATACCATACCTGTTCACACTGAAATCCTTATCACAATATTCTGTAGATCTATATTAAAAAAACCTTGTTAAACTTTGTGACATATTTCCATTCTATGGAGGTCAGGTGCGAACGAACACCCCATAATTTATTATACCACATTTCTTCAAACTGAAACATAATTATCAAAGTATACTTACGCAGATAGATATGAAAAGTCTTTATTAAAGTTTGCGCCTATTTCTATTCTATGGAGGCCAGGCATGAACGCAGGCCCCACAATTTTATTATACCATCCCTATTTAAGTTAAAGCATATTTATCAAAGTATTATTATGTACATCTATATCAAAAACACTTGTAAACGTTTTTTTTTTTTAATTTTTTAATTTTTTATTTCCATACTTTGTGGACCAGGCGCGTACGCAGACCCCACAATTTTAATGAATCATCATTATGCCAGATCAAACAGATCAAACATACCCATTCCTGTGTTTCGATATATCTATCATTATATGTGATCAGTTTTCTATAATAGTCAACCATATAGGAGCCTATTCGTGACCAGACACACACACAGACGTTCAGCTTTATATTATATATAGATATATATAAATGAATGGGTACTATTTGGATTATTTGGACTACTGTTCTCGTTCTTCAAGTGTATTTTGTTGCAGAGGTCTATAGTTACTTATAACTGGCTGACCGAAACATTATGCAAAACAAACAAAAAGCATATATATATATATATATATATATATATATATATATATATATATATATATATATATATATATATATATATATATATATATATATATATATATATATATATATATACTTAGTCCCTTCTCAGTAAGGACGGCCTTGGCGGTCTCACATGTTTTGCTTTGTCCAATTTTGTTTCCAGCACAAACTGAGAAGAAATATTCCATATTTTCATATATATATATATATATATATATATATATATATATATACACACACACGAGGGACGTTCCAAAAGTAATGACTCCTATTTTTATTTCGCCTAAACGGATCAAAGAAGATTGCAAATTGCATTGCTAAGGTAATTGAAGTTATGCATTCATCACCTGAAAGTTTCATCTCTCTGTTGCAAATATTGACGGTGTGAGACTAAGAAAGCAACCTCTGTCGTGGAGGTGCATCAGAAACAGAGATGCGTCATTGAATTCCTATATACAGAGAAACTTGAATCGATCAGTATTCACTGGCGAATTTTTACAAAGCCGATGCAGTTGATGTCAGCACAGTTAGGAGATGGATTCGTCGATTTCAGAGTGGCGACAGAGATGTGAGTAACAAAGCACACTACAGACGCCCATGCACGACCATCACTCCATTCTAGACAAAAAGTCATTGAGAATGGTGGTGACTATGTAGAAAAATAAATTCTGGAACACAAAAAGGCGCTCGTTTTAATAATATCACTACCGCCTTCGTAGCTCTTCAACGTTTTAGTTTTTTAGTTAAAAAATAGGAGGCCTTACATTTGGAACGGCATTTGTATAATAACATATCTATGTTAATGTCGCGTGTGTTTTTTTTATTTATTTATTTTTTTTTTTTTTCTTGTTTTTTTTAGTTGTGTCTGTTTCTGCAATGAGTTTGTGTGAATAACAAATGATAGACGTTAGACTTACCCTGCAGCGGAGCATCACTGTCTGGTGCAATGGATGGCATGGATGCAGGACATTTCATTTTGTTATATTCGCTGTAAACAAACAGTAAAGGAAAATGATGAGCTCTTAAGGTATTAATTCTGCTAGAAAAAATATGTGATTAGATTATATCATAACAGGAAGTGCTCAATGAATATTCCGTATGATATCATGGCATATGGGAACGAAACATGGACATTAAATAATGCAGCAATAGAAAAGCTGAGAGTGTCACAATGCAAAATGGAACACATTATTCTCAGCAGTAGTCTTTTTTTTACACAGGAATCACCACTTATCAAGGCCCGGAGGCCACTTGAGGATAAGGGTTAATGGGTATACATTAGTCAATGTGATTATAGTGTAGTAAACATAAGTAGTGGGAATTTTGTAAATTGGATTACTTAGGGGGACGGTTCATCAAGAAGTTGTTTACGTTGGACTTGAAGATAATCAGATTGTAGTCAGCTGAAAAGCAGGCAATCGGAAGAGAGTTCCGCAGGCATGCAGTTTTAAGAAAGAAGCTTTGTTCATGGAATCTACATTTAGGTTTAGGCACAGATAAAGAGTGTTGGAAATTATTGATAGTGGTTTTAGCTAGACGAGTGTTTTTCGTGAAAGGTAGGTGAGGGGGCATAGATTGAGGCTCAGTTGAGCACTTGCCATGAAAATAACAATAGAGCAGAGACAGGCTCGCAACGCCTCTTCTGTGGGAAAGAGTCTATATAAACTAAAAAGAAACACCTAGATCAGGCAGCAAATTGAAGTAAATAACATCATTGACACGATACGAACGGCAAAACATAGATAGGCAGGTCACCTTTCGAAATATGCAGACAACAGATGGACATATAGAGCGGCAGGCAATGGAAAAGATTTAGAGAAAGGCCGTCTCGCATCGTTTTGTGATATACCATTTTGGAGGAGATGCAGTTTGAAAAAATGGAGAGACAGATATACAAACATAGTGAGTTTTATAAATGGGATTAAACAGAAATTGTTATGCCATTTGGTAGTGAAACATGGTCACTTAATGATGCAGCAAAAGCAGACGTTGAATATTTATTTGAAACTGATGTTTATAAGTATGGTATTATAACAAACGAACATTTACTACACTACAAAAGCCAAGTCACATTGAAAGATGAAGCTGACAACTACATCTACTCGAGAAAGATGATCAAATGTAATATTGACATTATGCCTGAAATAGCGAATTGTACTTGGATGGGCAGACGTTTTCAGAGGGAGACATCATAAAGAGTAGAAAGTCTACTATGAACATCCACTAGAAAGTGTTCAATCGTATGATATTATGACATATGGGAACGATACATGGACACTTAATAATGCAGCATTAGAAAAAGTTAAGAAGAAAAATCATTTCAGAATTTTGCTTTCATTTTCATTCAGCCATAGCTACAATGAGGATCTCTGTTATTTTCGTCAAAATTGGAAATGTTTTCAAATTTTCACCAGCTGTGGGCAAATAGCTCCACTGCCTTGTGAATGCCTTGGGAAAGGTACAGGCTAAGGGAGTAAAACCTGACAAAAAAATCCAGTTTGGAGTCCTGATAGGTGGGTAGTGAAGTACTGCAACATCTTTCTGGCAACTCCTGCAGCTGCACTGGCTCCAACTGTATTGGCTTTTTCAGGCGATAGATCGATTTTTTAAAATATGTCTTTTTAAACAAAAACAATATTACGTACGTAATTATTGTCGAAAATAGTAATATATCCAAAAAAATCACGAAAATTCATTGAGTAGAACAACTGCTATTAGTGTTTTTAGCTTAAAACTATAACCTACAAATATTGCACGCCAGTAACATGTAATCTAAAATATTCGTTCCGAATTATGTTCCCCTATGTATGAACTCTTCACCGTCTATTTTATATAACATCTACAAAAAATATAATTTTCCCAATTTTCTGTAAAAATTACTTGTAACCATAAATAACTTTCTACTCAATGAATTTTCGTGATTTTTTAAATATATTACTATTTTCGACATGACAATTAAGTAGCTAATATTATTTTTGCTTAAAATGACATATTTTAAAAAATCGATCTATCGCCTCTATCTTAAAAAGCACCAATAAAAAAAACGGAGGATGGTACCATGGCGAATTCACGTATACTATATTCTCCCTCAATGCTTAGAGGATGATGCCATAACAACAAAACAGATACTACACTATATATCTTAATTGAGATTTAAAAGATAGTGCCTTACTTTATCGTACATTGTGTGAATTTGAAGAACTAAAAATCTTATTACAAAATTGAATGCAAAGAAAGAAGTAATGCCTGGGATGATGGCATGCAAACTTACCGTTCTTCCATTTTTCTTCCCTTCTTGTTCACTTTGACGAGGCAGGAACTTTCAATTATGCCAAACACATTAGCAGCTCGTACGAAATATTCACCATGATCCGTAATCATTACGGATGGAATTTCGAGGGTCTGTAGAGTTCCATAAGCAATTATACGGTGGCGGGCATTGTAGACAAGTTCCCGGACGCCTTTTTGCCAGGTAACTGCAAGTAAAGTACAATAATGTAGCTGTTATTGAAAATCCACTGGAAAAAAAAAAAATTATGGTGGGTGCTCGACTGAGCTTCAATCACTAGTTTACATATATGTGTGCATATACATATATGTGTATATTATATATGTATATGCATGTGTATATATTTTTTCTTTCATTTTCTTATTAGTTTGTTTAAGCTGGGGATGGGGCATCCTACTAGATACCAAAACTTCACCTGCTAATTCAGATATTCCAGCTGAGAGATCTTTTTAAGATTCTGACCGCCCTTTTAAGTACAATTGTTTGAATCTCTTTTACACTTGGTTCACCGGGTATATTTGGCAGGTAGCTTTTGAAAGTCTTTTCCATGAGTCCAGTTGTTTTTATAATTACTGGAATAATGGAGATCTTCCTAAGATTCCAGTTTCTTTTCATGTCGTACATAAGACTTTGGTATTTTGTTATATTTTTCCTTTAAGCTCTGTTTAACCCAGCATCATTGGAGACACTGACTTCTACTAAGGTTGCTTCTTTCTCCTTCTTGTTCCATATCACCATGTCAGGTTTTATAGCTCCGTTTTCTAGGTACGTAGTGTAGGGATTGCATCGTCATAGTGAATGGTGTATGGCTTATTTCCAACTGTGCAGAGAGGAGGAAAAAAAACTGGGAAAGTTTCTTCCCCTGGAGAACATTCACAGCAGATACTCGTTTACCTACAACAACTGCTAACAATTTCCCTTATTATCTATCTGTGCTTAAAACTCAACGTAAATTCCATGAGCAAAATTTCTTTCTTCAAACTGCCCGTCTGTAGAACACAATATTGCAGGGCTGCTTCACAGCTGACTATAACATGACTGTGTAAAAGTTTTGACTAATTAAGTAAAATTTACTGTTAATAAATAAATAAATAAATAGAAAATCATTTGTTTGTTTTCCTTCCTCCTCCTCCTCCTCCTCCCCCCCACAACAACAACAACAATAATAATAATAATAATAATAATAATAATGATAATAATAATAATAATTGTGATAGTCTTCTAACACTTCTCTATAGAAATTTATTAGTCATAATTTTGGGATTTTGAGTGAACGTAAACAAAACTGAGCACATCCTCCTGAACCAATATAAACATATCTTTTCTCTAAATTGGACTTGTCTCACAAATATCGACGAGTTCACACCTGTCTTGGCAGTAAAGTTGCAAAGCACAATTATGCAGAGAATGAATTAAATGTTTGGATCAGCAAAGCCTGGACTGGACAAGTTGAAAGCAATCTGGAAGTGAAATCTTCCTACCAAGATGAAACGTAAAAACCATTGTTAGATCCGTTCATATATAAAAAAAACAAAAAAAAAAACTAGCACCTGGACTTTCATTGGTTCTTGTACATGGACGTAATATCTGGAATTTCACCAAATTGGAGAAGAAAATGGACAGTGTGTACACTAGAATGCTAAGAACTGCTCTTAACATCTCTTTTTTTTTCTTTTTTTTTTTTTTTTACAAGGTAGTCACTACTTATCAAGGCCTGGAAGCCACTCAGGGATAAGGGTTATTGCGTGTACAGAACGTTAGTATTGGAGAGTTGATAAAGTGTTTTACTTAAGGGGGCGGCTCATCAAGAATTTGTTTATGTTGGACTTGAAGACATCCAGGTTGTTGTCAGGTGGGAGGCAGCACCTCACGAATGCCATCTTCTTCTTTAGATGCATTTGAATTATGTGATGATACGATAGTTTCACACTTTATTATGCTTTGCTTTATTCTTGTTGCACTTTGCATGATCTTTCAAGCTGCACTGGTTGTGCAGTAGAAGGCAGACAAGGCAGTATTGCATCGTATGGTCTTCCTCTCCACATTCGCATATGGTTGGGTCAGTTTTGTAATCCCATCATTCTCAAGCAGTTAAGTATTTTCCATTGGATCCAGAGTGATTCTAAATCGAGAAGGAAAGCCCCAAAAGGGACGATTCCCATGTCAGTATAAGAGGGGTGGGAGAAGCATTCTCTAGCTGTGTAGATGTCAAAAACAGGGATGAAGTTCAGTGGAGAGACTGCACAAACTTATATCAAACAACTGAGAGTTCTGGATGAGTTGCAGATACGCATCTGCAATTTGATTGGCTACACCTTTTATTCTTCTCTGAAACTTCTCTCTCACAGATGTGATTTTATTAGTCTCAGTCTTTTCTATAAATACAACTAGGCATGTGTTCTGAATTGTCTGAGCTATTTCCTGCTTCCTTTGTTCCAGCTCGTTTGACCTATTGATCTAGTGGTCTCCATCAATTCATTGTTCTGTAACCTCATTGTAATACAGCTTCCTATTCAATTAGTTTCTTACCAAGAACTGAAAACTTGTGAAACTCTCTCCAGGCTGACTGTTTTCCTCCTACGTACAGCCTGTGCCTTTTCAAAACTAAGGTTAATAGACATCTCCTGTCTTTGCGATAATCATCTTTCTTCTCAGCTCCTTATATTAAGTGGTTTCACACCTTGTCTGGAGTGATTTCCATTAAAAAAAAAAAAAAACTAACAAAGGACGACAAATTTACTTATGAAGACCTACCTTATGTGGAGGATAGCGCGAGATAATGCAAGGGAGTCAAGAGGATCTGTGACACTACCGCAACTGGATGATGATGATAGCATACTAAAAAAAATGCTGTACCGTTATCATACTTAAACGCTATCGAATACGATAATACTATTGGGAGGCATATGGTTACATATTTCTGCAGGATACAATTCGCACAATTATTTCAAGGAATCTGAGAATTGTAAAAGTTAGATGCAACTTTATCTAACGGCAGTTGTATATCTATGTATCAGGTGTTCGATTATTTTTCTATCCTTTAATATAATAATCTCATGTTGAGACGCCCGGTGTAGTTCCTCCCACCTCGGAGTCCGGGACACATGCAGCACTCTGAATACCAAAACTGGATGATGAAGAATACGTTGCTTTTGCAAACAAGCTCTTGTGTGCATGTGTGTGTATGTATGTGTGTGTGTGTGTGTGTGTGTGTGAGAAAGAGAGAGAGAAGAGAGGGAGAGAGAGAGAGAGAGAGAGAGAGACTCAGATTCAATAATAAAAAACTATTAGACAAAAAAATGCCTTACAAAACATACATTAAGTAATATCGAAGGCATAATACTAGACAATAAAATTCCTGTCACCATATGCATGCAGACAAAAAGAATCAAAATAGATATTAAAACTAAGCACACATGCACACAAATAAATAAATAAATATATATATATATATATATATATATATATATATATATATATATATATATATATATATCAGGGCAGAGTGGAAGTAGAGTAGGTGAGGAGCGGGATGGGAAAAAAATAGGCCAAGGTGTGTGATAGCAAGGTAGAAAATTGGCTTGTGGATAGCAGGCTGACAGCAGGGATTTTATATATATTTTTGGTCTGATGAAGTGGTCTCTTTGAATTGGGATTCCACTGAAACATGTGTGCACATATGTAACCAATAATGCTCGTATAATAAACAAACTATAATCTGTCCTCCATTCAGCACTCTTTAATAATCAAGTGGGTTTCATTAGATTTACATCTAGGAAACCAATCTATACAACCATCACACACACACACACACACACACACACACACACACACACACACACATATATAGTGCTGGACGGTTTTTATATAAAAAGAACATTTTATTTTTATATTCTTGTTAATCCGCCATTTTAAATAATCAAATTTTGCTGAATCACCACCATCATTACCAATCACCTTTATGTTGTCTCACCATCCACCTGACACTCCCTTTAACTCTTATCCTCGAGTGGTCTTTTGACCTTGATAAGTAGTGACGTCTTAGTAAGAAAAAAAAAAGGCAGTAAAAATAAAACAGAAGAGGACATGCAATTGCTTCATAAATGTAAACTTACCAACAGGTGAAGGATAACCTTCCAGGGAACAATCTAAGCGCAGTTTGTCGCCCTCATTTAGTTCGATCAATTTGGGCAACATCAAGGTGAAGTAAGGTGGCCGGCCGGACATCATCATTCGGTTTGAGATATCCGGGTCAGGAATTTTCTCAAATTTCTGATGGCTGCGACCAGTTGGTCGATCTCGAGATAATCCGCGATGTTCATGAGCCTCATCGTGACCTAAAAATAAAATTAATTAAATTGAATGATAAAATACAAAAAAAAAGTGAAGTATACATGGTCCCCTGTGAGTTCACAGTGAACGAGGCATAAAAAATGACTAAGTTCAGCATTCCTCCCCCCCATTTAGCCCCAAAAGTCCCCAAGGGACGTCAAATCCTGGTAAAAATGAACAAACGGTGCAGTTTTAGGCCTTAACATATGTAAATTTGAGTTCTGCACCATGCATAAAAAGAAATGACTAATTCTATAATTTGACCCACCCCCCATTTAGCCCCAAAAGTCCCCAAGGTCTTGACATATTTAAATTTGAGTTCAGCACCATGGAAAACTGCTAAATAGACATACACAGAAAATTTTAGACAAAGATGGTAAAATAGTCCCATAAATGGAGTGTTTTTATTAGCCCTAAAAGAGCCCCTGGGGCACAATCAAGAAGTACCGCGAAGTATAGACAAACAAATTTATAGAGAAATCAGTTAGCTACAACTTTTCAGAAAGTTTTATAAAAGTTCAAGGCATCAATCTTTTTTAATAAACACAAAAGTGTCAATTTTAACCATTTTAACCCGAAAGGCACCCCTAGGGGGGCAACCGGAGTTTTCCTACAAAATCCGTTCTGTTATTTTTTACTCATACCATGTTTAATGTTTGTGCAAAATTTCAAAAACTTCCAAGGCGTAGTTATTGAGAAAAGTGCGAACGGACGAGGGTGAATTTACAGGTCCACCCTCTTTTTGTCGGAGGATCAAAAAACAAATTTGCTAAGTAAATATGCGTAGCTACGTCACTTAAATCATTGGGAAAATAGTATCGCATCAAAAAATATTTGATTCAACTTTAGTTTTAATTAAATTTGATAAGTATTAGGCATCAATCTATATGATATTTCTCTTAATCTGTCTGTCTGTTTCACTTTTTCACGGGAACTACTGAGCCGATCTGGTTGAAATTTTGTATAGACCTTTGTCATGATAAGGTGCGGCAAACTAAGTATTATGTTACCTGATTGATGCACCAAACTAATCCAGCGCAACCGTAGCAGAGATTGAACTCACTACATGAGTTTGTAGTGTAATTCAAATCTTGTCGATAGCTGAATACTTGATGCTTCGCCAGGGTTATCAAGGGTATTTTTTATTGTGACGCCATCACTAGATGGGGTGCCTACCACGGCTTAAGAGAGTCCCATCTGCCCTCAAAATGATAGACAGCGCCAGTTTCTCAACTTGGTATTTTACCTCGCAGTACATACAGCGCCTCGCCTTCCCAAATGGTCACCCATCTGGTACTGGCCAGGATAAACATTGCTTAACTTCGGTGATTTTCTTTTCCATTTATTTAATTTATTTTAATATATTTTTTTAAATATTCTACTTTCAGTATTATTAATTTCTGCTAGTATTTTCTGTAAATAAACATTTTTTTAAAGCTTTTCTATAAATATATTTCAATGAAGATATCCAATTTCCAGATGTCTTGACCTACATTCTTGTCGGTATTCAGATTAAATAACTACAGACGGGTTTACAAACAGGAAGTCGTTTGAATCGGTAGATATGCGAGATAACCAAATTCGTTTATTATAAAACAAGCTGAGCAAGCAGAGTTTTCCTCCGCAAGTGAAAAAAAATTTACTTTCACCATGACTAATCTTTGTGCAGAATTTCAAAAAAATCCAAGGTATAGTTATTGAGAAAAATGCAAACAAATGAACAGATGAACGATTTGGGGGCAATTTTACCCCTATAATATCTCCTAGAGTGGGTAACGAATTATCCCGGAAAATCCGTTCTGGCAAAACTTTACTTTCATCATGACTAATGTTTGTGCTAAATTTCCAAAACAAACAAAAATAAATCCAAGGTGTGATTATTGAGAAAAGTGCAAACGGATGAACGGGAGTGAATTACTAGGACCAATCTCTCCTTTGTCGGGGGGGGGGGGCACAAAAGTTGCCGTATGAAATGAACAAGTATTTACTAATAAATCATATAAGAGCGGAGTAGTACTTACCAACAACACGTAATCTTGTAGAACATTTTGTTCTACCCATCGTGTTATGGGCCATACACATGTAGAGACCAGCATCTGTTTCTTGCACGTTATGAATCACAAGTCGGCAACCTCCATTTTTATCCACAAACAATGAACAGTGATCATTTTCATCTACATTTAGACCATCTTTAGTCCTATAAAGTGTAAAGGTTGCACGAAATAACACAATTTTAAATAAAAAATTCAAAAGTAACTTTCTTATAATATGAACTCTTAGATTTGTATTCAATAAGGGGAAAAGGAAGAATATTTAGTAATATTAATGAATTTACGAATCTAGTGTGTAAAATAAGATATAAAAAAGTATCAAATCGCTTGTGCCATGGACTGAACAACGAATAATTAATAATTAATCCTGATTCAAATACAATTAATCTTCAAACATATATAATTGATACTGAGTTATGTGCAATTAATTTTGAACAATGTAAAATTAATCTTGAGTCATGTACAATAATCTTGAGATAATAAATATTTAACCTTATGCAATTAATCTTGAACCAAATATAATTAATCTTGAACCAAATGTAATTAATCTTGAACAATGGAAAATTAATCTAGAGCCATGTATAATTATCTTGAGCCAATAAATATTGATATTGAGCAATTAATCTTGAACCATGTGAAGTTATGTACAATTAATCCTGAGTAGTGTGCAATGAACTATCACCAAATTATGAAAACTCACTGGCATCTCATCAATGTTCTTTGTCATCAAATGTAAAGTCTGGAAAGCTTTTGATCACATTAAGCATTCCAATATAGGTTATGCAAAATATTCATTGAATACATAATACAAGAAAGTCGGTTGAAAGGCGAAAGAAAATACAAATAGACAATGCATGCGAATGAATGTGAACACCAACCAAGCGAACTCCTTGACCTAAGAGCATAAGGCTTAGTGGGAATTCAACTATGTTAGTGCATATTTTGCAACTACCAAGGAAACCTATTCAAAAAAAAAAAAAATAAAATAAAATAATAATAATAATAATAATAATAATAATGATGATGATGATGATGATGTGCAATTCATCTTGAGCAGTGAATAATTAATTTTGAGTTGTGTACAATTAGTTTTCAATAAAATGTTTGTTTCAGCTATTAATTAATCATTGTACAATACAAATAATCTTGAGCCACCTAAAATTACTCATGCGTAGGGCTAGGACAACAGAATATTCTTTTCATGGTTTTGACTGTCAAGTGTGTATCCATTAATATCTTATATGCTTTTATATAAAGTGATGTGGTTATTAGTCGATTAACTGTGTCTAATTGTGTCGGATATATACTCGAGAGTCAAAACAATCATAAGAATATTCTGTTGTCATAGCCCTACTCATGAGTGGCATACAATTAATCGTAAAATAAACCTTGAGCTATGGACCATTACATTTTGGACATATACTATCGCTCTTGAGCCATGCACAATTAATCATACACTTTAGCACAATTTGGATAACCTTTTGGTACTTCTGCAGAATTTGAACCAAACATAACTAACTGGCCACCCGGCTTTGCTCGGTACATGACGTCATGCGTTCAGGTTTGACTGTAATCTGACGTAAGACGTCGATCAATGTACGGGAAATGAGCAAACGATCTGGGGGGAAATATTGGAAGAAAAAAATATCATTAAATTAAGTAAACAACACACCCTCAAACGGCCGTTCCTAACAACTTTATACAAGATGAATATCTCCACCTTGAATCAACAGTCAGTTGCAAACGCCAGAAGCATCTCAGCAGTTATCTCCTCGAGTTTATATGGAGACAGAAATGTGGTAATGATCCTTTTGTCTTTATCTTAAAATATATATCGGAAAACTACCCGATTGGCAGAGTTTCTTCCACATCGATGTCTCTTCTCACGGTACTTTAATATCGTCTCATGAGACCGTAGAAAAGTCTACCTAATCATAAGGGAATATCCCGGCTGTCTTAATTTAAATTTAATTTAAAAAAATCAGTTGCCCAGCCCCAGAGAAAAAAATGTTCATGAAAAGAATTTTTTTTTTTAAGTTTACTTTACCTTAGTTACAAATTTAAAAAAAGAAAATGAAAAAAAAATTATATAATGCATAAAAAACACATAAAAAGTGATTTTTTAAAACCTTTGTTCAAAAATATGAAAAAAAAATGGTTTTCTTATTAATTTTGTTCAATTTTGTTTGAAAAAAAAAAATACAATTTACTTGTTTTTTTTTTTTGTTTTTTTTTTGTTTTTTTCACTAAAAAAATCGTTACAAGAATAAAACAGAACTTGTTACTGTAGGTCGTTGTTATTTTTTATTTTCGTTATTTTTTTTCTGGTGATTTTATTATATTTACAAGTTTTCTTCAGTATTTTTTTTTTTTTTTTGAGTAGCTTTGTTACGCTTTGATAATCGGCGATGCTCGTCAAAAACCGGCGGTTGACGTCATGTTTCGAACAAAGCCGAGTGGCCAGTTAGCTACGTCTGGTTCAAATTCTGCATAAGTACCAACCTTTTTTTTATTATTATTACTGTTGCTATTGTGAATAAATCCACAGTCAACTTACCATTTATATGAAGGCATAGGATTGCCCTTGGCAACACATTGAAACACAGCATCTCCTCCAATGACCACAGTGCTACAGAGCGGTGTTTCAATAAAGATAGGAGATTCAGTCTCAGTAGATTCACCAACTGGTTTTTTATCACCTAGAAAATATATTCACTTCAAGTTAGTTTTGCAATAATACAGAATATTTTCCTTTTTTTTTGACAAATTATGAAGAATAAGAAAAACAAGAATTCAGATAATCTTCAAATGTGACTATTAAATATGCATGTTTAGTGAGAGAAATGTTATTTCAAACCAAATCATAACAGACCTATTTAGAGACATGAGGGTTTATAGAGGATAAAAATGGTTGTTTATCTTTCTCCCATGGTGGGAAAACATGACAGAAGATTGCAAAGGGGGAATTTAAAACCAACGTCCATAAGAAGAGCATTCAGACTGAACAAAAATTAATTTCTCAGCATTCTCTGATTGAGGCATCTCAGGTGATTAGCAAAAACCTAATCTCTTCTCAAAGTGCAAAAAGACAAAGTCTGGGAAGGTGGGCCTCCTAGAACTGCACAGGATCATACTTCACAATAACAGAAAACAAGCCATCTTCAAAATCAGCTAAGACTTTGGTATGAATTGAACTCCAAAAGGTTTAGTTAAAAATAGGTTATATTGTCATTTAAGGTGTGAGATTATTAGGCCTGTAGCCTAAAATAATATAGAAGTTAGATTTATCTACTTTGAACCCCATCAAAAGACAGAGTTATCTGCCCTAAGAGATTAGGTCAAATAAAAGTGCCTGGAAGACCATCAAAATAATCATTGCACATCCAGCAGCTTTTAAATCGTTATACAACTCGTAAATTGTTTAATAAATCTATTACATACTTCATCTATTGATCATTTTTGGTTTATTACTAGATACATTGCAGTGGTTATTTTCAGGTATAATAATCTTCTATATATATATAAAAGGCAAAATGGGTGTGCGTGTGTTTGTGTGTGTTTGTATGTATCCCAAAAACTCTCGACACATGCAACGAACTAAATTGGTATCGTTAGGAAGATCCATCTGTCATATGACAAGTATCCAAAGATTGGCCAAAAGGATTAATACGTTGGCCGTCAACTGGGCTGTTCTTTTATAGGAGGGCTCAATTTTCAGTGTCAATATTTTTGCAAAGTCATGCGCCTACTGATCTCGACGTATGTATAAAAAAAATGTTATTTCGAAGGTGCATGATGTCACAAGTCACGTGGGCGAGACGGCAAAACCATTCGCTTTTTACACTTCCTTTTCCTCATAGCATTACACGTTTAATCCTGGCTACTGCTGCTAATTTTTTCTTTTGCTGCTGCTATTTTTTTTTTAGGGCTGGGTTGCTCAATACCCTTATAATAAAACCTCTCCCCACCCGGGCAATGCTGCCTACCTATTTTTTTTTTTTTTTTTTTTTTTGCGCTTGCATGGGTACTCACAGGTATTTATTTATTATTTTAGGAGATTAGTTACTCAGTACCCTTATTTATACTACCTCTCCACACCCGAGAAACGCCGAGTACCCATGCAAGTATAACATAAAACCGCATCATCCAATTGATCTTGAGCCATGTACAGTTAATCCTGATTTATATAAAATTAATGTAAAGTCGTGCACAATTAATTTTAAGCCATGTACAATTAATCTTGAGCTATGGACAACTAATCTTGATCCATATACAACTGATCTTGAGCCATGTACAACTAATCTTTAGCCACGTACAACTAATCTTGAGCCATGTATAATTAATCTTAGGCCACATACAATTAATCTTGAGACATGTATAATATACCTTGAGCTATGTATAACTAATCTTGAAGCATATTCAACTAATCTTGAGTCATGTATCAACTAATCTTGAGCCATGTACAACTAATCTTGAGCCATGTACAACTAATCTTGAGTTATTAGCAACTAATCTTGAGCTATGTACACCTAATTAATTTTAAGCCATGTACAAGTAATCTTTAGCCATGTATAATATACCTTGAGCTATGTATAACTAATCTTGAATCATATTCAACTAATCTTAAGTCATGTATCAACTAATATTGAGCCATGTACAACTAATCTTGAACAATGTACAACTAAGCTTGAGCTACGCACAACTTATCTTGATCTATGTACAACTAATCTTGAGCTATTTACAACTAATCTTGAGCTATGTACAACTAATTAATTTTAAGCCATGTACAATTAATCTTGAGCCATGTATAACATACCTTGAGCGATGTATAACTAATCTTGAATCATATTCCACTAATATTGAGCCATGTATAATTAATCTTAAGACATGTACAATTAATCTTGATCCATGTATAATATACCTTGAGCAATGTATAACTAATCTTGAATCATATTCCACTAATATTGAGCCATGTATAATTAATCTTAAGACATGTACAAATAATCTTGAGCCATGTATGATATACCTTGAGCAATGTATAACTAATCTTGAATCATATTCCACTAATATTGAGCCATGTATAATTAATCTTAAGACATGTACAAATAATCTTGAGCCATGTATAATATACCTTGAGCAATGTATAACTAATCTTGAATCATATTCCACTAATATTGAGCCATGAATGTATAATTAATCTTAAGACATGTACAAATAATCTTGCGCCATGTATAATATACCTTGAGCAATGTATAACTAATCTTGAATCATATTCCACTAATATTGAGCCATGTATAATTAATCTTAAGACATGTACAAATAATCTTGAGCCATGTATAATATACCTTGAGCAATTTATAACTAATCTTGAATCATATTCCACTAATATTGAGCCATGTATAATTAATCTTAATACATGTACAAATAATCTTGAGCCATGTATAATATACCTTGAGCAATGTATAACTAATCTTGAATCATATTTAACTAATCTTGAGTCATGTATGATTAATACTGAGATATGTTTTTATTTTGAATATATATGTACAAATAATCCTGAGCCATGTATCAAATAATGTTGATTCATGTAATCTTGAGCCGTGTACACCTTGATCCATGTACATCTAATCTTGATCTCTGTACAACTAATCTTGAGCCATGTTCAACTAATCTTCAGCCATGTACAACTAATCTTCAACCATGTACAACTAATCGGGCAATGTACAACTAATTTGTAGCCATGTTCAACTAATCTTGAGCTATGTACATCTTGAGTTATGTACAACTAATTTTGAGCTATATACAACTGATCTTGAGCTATATACAACTAATCTTGAGCTATGTACAACTAATCTTGAGCTATGTACTTCTTGTTGTATGTTATATGCTGTCCTTTTAACTATTTTAATTTGAGAAATATGTAAAAGATTTTGATTACTAATAAAGACAATGCTACACAACAAACGTTTACCTTCAATAGTTATTTTAGAACTGCAGCTGACTATTCCTTCACTGTTGGAGGCTTCACAGATGTATTGGCCTTCACTGTCATGGGATGCAACAGCAATTTCAAGGGACACCAGTCCAGAATTGTTCTGTGAACAAAAAAATAAAAGAGTCACTTTACAATAAGTGTATTTGATTAGAACTGATAAATTCATTAGTAAGGCCGCTAGCATCTTTCCCAAGAGCACAGCGTTCAAACCCGCAACATGACATTCTCATACAGCATGAAGTTTAATAAGTACACAGAACATGCTGTAAAGTCTGCCGCAAAGAATCCCTTTACAATAAGAATAGTTTATTGAAATATATAAATCAATTTATTTTGGTCTTTTTGGCTATGAACAAAGTGGAGCCTCTGTTCTAATGCTTAACTATTCTCCAAATTTCAGTTCTTTTTGAGTATTCTAAAGGATTTTAGGGGGCATAATATGGACACAGCTCCTTATTTGAACATTCAAATACTTCAGATTTGCATTGAAGACGCTAGTGTTTTGATGTGATGCTTTGAATATAATAAACTAGTTATGACCAAAGTTTCATTTCATTCGGACAAAACACTAAGACACGGGGCCTAATTATAGTTAGAGCCCATTTTTTGGGGGTCACCCTATATATATATATATATATATATATATATATATATATATATATATATATATATATATAGCTAGGTAGGTGTATCTCTCTATGTAAAAATATGGACGTGTATATATTTACGTACAGAATTCAGTTCTAAACTAAAAAATAATGAATAATAATAAAAATGAATTTTAAAACACAGGTGCTATATTCAAATGTAAGCTATATTTAGTTTAACTTAGTTTTATGTAAAGGGGATAAAAGGGGTTTGAGTGGAAACCCTTCATAAAAATTACAATATCTCTTTTAACAATAATGATTAGATATCTATTAATAAATATTCACGAAATTTCAGTTTCAGGGAGTATTTTTAACTGTATTTAGGAGGAATAATATCAGTAGAATCAGTTGAAAATTCAAATATATCACATATGCGTGAATTTGATCCATAGTTATTAGACATTAAGTAAACATGATTCCCTGAATTTAAATTCATTATTAAGATCTCTTAAGCTTGAGTTTTAAATGTTAAATATCTTCCTAAATCAAAATCATATAATGGATTTTGATAAAAACACAGAATTAGGATTCTAGACGTAAGGTTTACAATTATTATATCTTGATTTAATTTTTTTTTATGAGATATACAAGGGACTTTCCAAAAGTAATGCCTGCCATTTTTTTTTATTCCACTCGGATGAGATAGAGAGGATTGCAAATTGCATTGTCATGATGACTGAACTTATACATTCATGATCTGAAAATTTAATCTCTCTGTTGCAGATATTGACAGTATGAGACTCTAAAAAATCAGTCCATGGACACGTGGCAGAATCAGAAATGCGTTATTCCTATTTACAATGCATCCCCACGGGACAGAGTTAGACACCAGGGTCGTTTTTTTTAACGTGGAGAAAAGGAACAAAAATTTAAAATTGTCTCAGTCGTGAAGAATTTCTCTTCCACTGACAGAGAACAAGAAATTGAAGTGCAGCATCTGAAGAGCAGATACTACACTGTGATCTTGACCCAAAGGCCAAAAGCAGAAATGCGTTATTGAATTCCTCTATGCAGAAAAAACATTTAATCGATCAACATTCACTAGCACCTGTCGAATGTTTACAAAACCGATGCAGTTGATGTCAGCACAGTTTGGGAGATAAGTTTGTCGATTTCAAAGTGGCGACAAAGATGTGAGTGACAAATTGCCTTTCAGACACCCATGCACAGACGCCACTCTGTTGATGGCAAAAGTGCATTGAGAATGGTGGTGACTATGTAGAAAAATAAATTCTCGAGTACAAAAGGTCACTTGTTTTAATGTTACCACTTCCGTTTGCGTAGCTCTTCAACGTTTTAGTTCATGAGTTAAAGTATAGGTGGCCTTAGTTTTGGAACGACCCTCATATATATTAAATCAAATTGCAGCAATAAAATTCACCAAGTCTGTTATTTTACACACGTTTTGAAGCAGTACGTACTAAGTCGACTGTGAAAAGGCCAAATTTTATAGCATGAAAGGATTCGGATTTGTCTTCAACTTTTTAAGTATATAAGAAATTTGAGATTTCCCTTCTCTTCCAAGTTTGATAAGAAAATTTTTCTAAATGTGTTTTAAATAAATTATATAAATCTTTATATAATTTATACATCTACCTTTTTTTTCATTCATTCATATATATATATATATATATATATATATATATATATATATATATATATATATATATATATATATATATATATATATAGCTTTAAGTAAAAGAGAAAAGAGAAAGATCAATTCCACAAAAGGAGACTTATCCGGATAATGCCAAGCTCAACAATAATTATTGGAGCTTATACAATCCCTTCTATCCCCTAAATTTTGCCTGTATTCCATTATTCAATAAATGATCCATTCTATATCTACCTATATATAGTTTTGTGTCTTCATTTCATTCTCTTGTTGTCATATATATATATATATATATATATATATATATATATATATATATATATATATATATATATATATATGTGCTCTTTATATTGAACCCATATATAAGGTCTACAAGTTGTATCAGAAATGTAATGCCTTGAGATTTCCACCTGTTTTTATTTCAATCATTCTCCAGAGAAAATATCAGGTTTTCAAACTCTTAAAATATCACCATGATTGATATCTGTGTGTGTGCTGGTCCATTAGGACAATTCTCGTTTTACAAGTAAATCTGGCGCGTTTAAATGAGAGCAACAAGTAACTTACACTCGTACAACAGTTGAGACTGCTGTAAATCTTCTCTCCGTTTTTGTACCATTGGATGTCAGGTTCAGGTACACCTGACACAGAACATGTTAGCTTCACAGTGCTATCTAACGGGACGGTTTTGCTCTTCAATTTCGTCGTGAATTCAGGGGCGCAGACGTATTTATCCTTTTGGCTGCCGCTTCTCTCACTTTTCACTCGACCTCGCTGAAGTGGGTTCCTTTCCAATAAGCAGAGTGGTTTTTCCACAGCTGAGAAAGAAAACAAACATAAAATGTTAATTTCTGAAATCTTACAGTTGTGAATTCTTGAGATGAACAATGATAGTGTTTAGATTAATTGGTTCTGAAATCTTGCTATGCTTTGCAAAAGTCAGATCGTTATTTTCATGACAAGTGCTCGTCTGAGCTCCAATCTATGGTCCTCCCTCGCCAAACATTCACAAGAAACGCTCATCTAGCCGAAAACACTATCAATAATTTCCCCCACTCTTTGTCTGCGCCTAAACCTAAACGTAGATTCCATGAACAAAGCTTCCTTTTTAGAACTGCACACCTGTGAAATCTCTTCGTTTTGGCTGCTTTCCAGCTGACTACAATATGGTCGTCTTCAAGTCCAATGTAAACAAGTTCTTGATGAGCCGTTCACCTTAAGTAATCTAATTTACCAAATGTACACTTCTAATGATTACTATAATATTATCCCTTTGACTACTGTTCACTCTTTAATCCTTATTCTTGAGTGGCCTCTGGCCCTTGATAAGTGGTGATTCCTTTGTAAAAAAATACCTTTTTAGATAGTAACGTATAACGTTAATTATTGTACAATTAATCTTGTGAAATGTATTATTACTATTGAGTCATGTACAATTAATTTTGAGCTATACAACATTACTCATGAACCATGCACAATTAATGTTGAACAATGTGAAATTATTCCTGAGCGATGTATAATTCATCTTCAGCCAGTATATATATATATATATATATATATATATATATATATATATATATATATATATATATATATATATATATTGACGTATGTATAAATAATTCATGTTTAATTAATTGGGAGTCAGGTACAATTAATCTTGGGACATGTCAAATTAACTTGAGTTATATACAATTAATTCTAAGCCATGTACAATTTATCTCAAGACATAAAATTAATCTTGAATCATGTACAAAAGTTCTGAGCTATGCACAAGCAATCCTGAGTCATATACAATTAATCCTGAGTCATACATAATTATTCTTGAACGATAAAAAATTACTCTTGAACGATAAAAAATTACTCTTGAACGATGTATTATTAATCTTGAGCCATGTACAATTACATTTTTTCTAGATCTAAACTCTACGATCGTCTTATTATTCTTACATTTATATACGTTCAAAAATATATTGCATTTTTAAATGTTAAGACAAAAAGGATCATTTCACATCAAAGGTCGATGGAAAAAGAAATAGTTCTATGTATTGTCCCTCCCCCCAACCGACTGTTGCTGTTGATCCCCAAAAGAATGAATAGTACAAAAGAAGTATCAATATTCTGTTTGCGGCAATGCTGAAAAAAGAATATGTCAAATTTATGGATGTGTCTACTATAGTTTCTGACTTACGTGAACACATTTACATAGATAAATACACTATATAAAATAGATTACCAACATTATATTAGTCATGCCGTCTAGACATTAAAGGCATCTTATTGACGACATATAATGAGTTGAATCCCAAACAAAAAATACAGCATTCAATGGCAATGAAAAAAAAAATGCATGAGTTGTCATAGAGACGAAATAATAATGTGTGAATGAACAGAAATACAATGTTTCTGAAGTTTTGAGATTATGATTGATAATTTGGTTTATTTGGACTACTGTTCTCACCTTGAATGTTATTATCACAACGTTCTGGCCGATGTAACCTCCAACCTGCTTCAGGTGCATCTTGTCGAATGCAGGAATCTTGCGGTCAAATTGATCAAACACAAATACCCGTGGTCTAACGGATAAAGTACTTAGTAAAATTCAGTTCTAAGTGACAGTCTTCAGGAGGTTAACGGTTCAATCCTCAGTGTGGGTAATAGTGAGAATACAATTCTACCCAGTTATGGATTTGTGGATTAAATAAAATATAAATCCCCCAGTTTGACAAGACACATCTGAAGAAAGTCGGAGATTTCATAGGCTTAAATGTTGTGAGAATAACACTGAAGATGAGAACAGTAGTCTGAATAAATGCAAATATACAGACATGTAAACGTACTTGCATAATCTCAACTGTGGTGACACGCCGCTAGGGAACTTTTACGTTAATATCTTATAATCATGCTAAGAATCAGAATTATTTGAACGATGTCCGATTGGTTACAAAATCATACTAATAAGAGACAAGGTTTCATTTTATAATTTCCAACCATGCGAGGACACGAGAGTATCAAATCATGGAACACTAGAAACAATTATTGACAAGGGAGGTAACTGTGGTTCCAACACTTCTATTTTTCAATAGAAGAGAGCTATTGATCAATTAATATGGATGGAACACTGTTTTTTTTTTTTGTTTTTTGTCTTCTGATTATTAAAGATGACGTCATGGACAATTTAGTTGAGAAAGCAGACGTGCAACTTACTTTCAACAGCAAGTTTGGCTTCAGTGGATTTTGAACCGGCTGTGTTGACTGCTTGACACATATAGTAACCCAAGTCTTCTCTTACTACTTCTTCAATAATAAGGATAAAAGTATCATCAGCTGATTGAATAAATCTGTAGGGGCCGTCATTTTCAAGTGGTTTCCTGTTCTTGTACCTAAAATGAAATAACAAAAAATATATAAGTATTCTTTTCATATAAAAAAGTATCAATTGATACATTTTATGACCAATTACTACCTTGAGATACGAACGCAATAAGATATGATTTTTTTTATTAAATACAACGATACATTGTATCTGTATTTATGCATAAAGATACGATGAGTTTTTAGATATAATTTCAAAAATAGCGCAACGCCAAAAATAATAACAGCGAAAAGTCCCTCCCCTCTACAAAGATAAATGGAAAAGCTCCCCAAAATACAACATGCAAAGCAAAAAAAATGTGTGTGTGTGTGGGGGGGTATGCTGTCTCAGCCATCTCTCCCTGCCTCCTCCTCCTCCTAGGTCATCTTCGTAAATCGCTCATTTCTATCTCCATGATAAGTTGATTAAAATTTTATTCTTTATTTTTTATTCATGTGATGATACACTGTATCTATGTTCATGCCCGAAGATACAACAATCTTTTTTGGGATAAGATTTTAAAAAATCATGCAATGCCAAAAATTTAAAAATGAAAAGCCCCCCCTTCCCCAAATACTAAAGAAAAAGCCCCCCCCCCCAAAAAAAATTCAAGACACAAGCAAGAAAAAAAGTGTGTTTGTGTATATCAGAGGCTAGACTATGCTGTCTCAGTTATATCTCCCCGCCTCCTCCCCTCCCTCCTCCCCTTCTCCCCCTCCTCCTCTTCCTAGCTCACTTTCATTAGCCGCTCATCCCTGTCTCCATAGTAAGTTCGTTACAATTATATTCTTTATTTTTATTTTATTTTTTTATTTCATTGTTTCTGCTACATTAAGACTTGAATATTAAGCATTTAATGAGTTCATTCAACGTTTTTAATTGTGTATAATCTTGCCCCTTTTCAGTCATCATATCGTTTGTGTGTGTGTGTGTGTGTGTGTGTGTGTGTGTGTGTGTGTGTGTGTGTGTGTGTGTGTGTGTGTGGTAGCCTTGGTTCTCTCCCTCCCTCCTCATTGCATGCATCCTGTACGCTAGCACTCGCCTAGACGGTGAGTACGACTCTATTTTGTTATGGTTTTAATATTTATTATTATATATCAACTTCTCTGTCATTAGTATTGTATTCATCTTTATTTAATGATCGCTGAGCATAATTTGAGGTTAATTTGGGTAAATTTCTTACCCTTGGAACGGATTAATTCTGTTTCTTTTAATTCAAATGGGAATAATTATTTTGAGATATGATTTTTCGAGATGAATTTTTCGGTTATGGAATGTTATCACCAAGATTACAAAATTTTTGGACACCCTCAATGGTTTTTTGCAAAGCTCGTACTTTGAATTTAAATTGTAAAAAATAAAAAAAAAATAAATAAATTTAAAAAATGCATTTTTCTCAATTACATATACGATTCTTCAAATTCGGTGACCTGAGCAATCAGCATCATTTGTGTCTGTTCAACTGCATTTAAAGTCAGTGTACTACCTCTTAATCTGAATAACACTTTGCCTGAACAGTATTTTTCTAGATCAGAAAGCACGGCTTTATCAATATACAAAATAAGGATTTTTTTTATTGTTTTGAAAATGTTCAACAATAGCTTCATTAAAATAACTGTAATTTGTAAACTAATAATCCGATTGGGCTCAAATTTTGACACGTGTCATTTAAAGATTAGTACTTTATAAAAAATCCTATGGAGCTATTAATATAGGGACACCTCTATGTGATGTAATGAATATATATATATATATATATATATATATATATATATACTCGGGTTTTTTTTATATTCAAAAGTAATGGACTAATGAATTCAACGAGGTTGTTAGATAGTGCTCAATAAAAAGAGCTGATAATACTTGTTTATTGTTATATAAACATGCTCACATCCCGCTGCTACAAATAGCCACTTGTTTCAATCAAACAACAGATATCATCAGGCAGCGACTTGACTATTCAAAAGTTCAATGAATAATAATAATAATATATATATATATATATATATATATATATATATATATATATATATATATATATATATATATATATATATATATATATATATATATCCGGCCGGGTCTTTCCTCCTGCAATATTGTGATTAGCTGGTTAAGCCATAAATACAGTCTGGTAGAAACATTTGGAAAAGATATTGAAAGGTACACAAGCTTCACGCTAAGAACTCCTGCTTCGACTACGATACTCATCCATACTGTGACATACCAGATTTATTATTTATTAAATGAAACAAGACCACTTAGCTACATATAATATATTACTACAAAAACCTATTAGAAGATATACTAGAAAACCCTATGCAATATATGTATATATTTTTGTAAATGTAAAAATACCCTTGCATGTGAAGGGGGATAATCTACAATTAAGATTTATCATTTCATTACTAATATGAGCCATTGGAAATTATGTTTTTAAACGAAAACAAACAAATAAAAAAAAAAGAATCGTTTTTGGTATTGGAAAATAGGCACAGATTTTTCCGATTCTGATATCTCAAAAACGTTTTGATTTTTCGATTCCGGATTCCAATTGTCTCAACATTAATACATACAAAACGAAAAAGTTTTATATATATATATATATATATATATATATATATATATATATATATATATATATATATATATATATATATATATATATATATATATACACACACACACACACACACACACACACACACACACACACACACAAAACGAAAAAGTTTGATTACCATGTAATTTGAGGATCGGGGTGACCAGAAACTTTGCATATAAATTTTGCTTCTGCTCCTTCCGATACTACAAAATTGTGGAGTTCTTGGGTGAATTTGGGAACACGGTATTTTTCAAGCGTATAATCTGCAAAAAATTAAAAAAAAATGTAAAAATAAATTGCATCTGAATTAATAAATCAATTAATCTTCCAAAAGTCGAAGGTTCAATCCTTACTGCAGTCGATAATAAATGAGGATAACATAAATTGATAATTCTACTCATGGTATTCTATTCTAGTCATAGTGGAGAGGACAAGAACAATCTACCCCCATGAATTAAATAAAATGTTCAGTTAAATACTCTTAACAGATTCTAGAGTTCCCAACTTCGACTAGAAAGCTTCAAAATTTCAAAAAGGTGCACCTGAAGAAGGTTGGAGGTTACATCATCCGAAATCTTATGAAAATGACAATTAAGATGAGACTGGTAGTCTGAACAATCCAAATAATTATCAATCCTCATCTAAAAAATTCTGAATTAGATTTAATGACGTTTTCGAACTTTTGGGATGATTATTAATAATATATATTATTTGGAATGTTCTCATCTTTGTTCTTGTTCATACTAAGTTCCGGCTGATGTAATCTCCGACCTTCTTCAGGTGTATCTTGACAATGGCTGTTATTGGTAAATGGTGGAAATAACGATGCAAACTGGGTAGAGAGTTGAGCAGCAAAATGTTGCTACAGTCGGGAAACAGGGAGCAGAAAGAGAATTCCAAAAATCAAGTGATCCAAAAAAGGAAGTTATGACAGTAGAAAATCTTCCAGCAGCTAGAGATCATTACAGTGAAGAGGTGGGATTTCGCTGCTTGTGGGGTGGGTCGTGGGCGTTTTCGTTGAGGAGATACACGTGAAATATTAAAATGAAAGCACTTATTGAACTTAAAAATAATAGTCATTAGCTAATTAAATGTTCTTTTGGAAAGCAATATGCAAATTAGTTAACCATATAACTGATTGCATATATATCTTGAATTTCCCTGTGAAAGCGAAAAATGGTACAACTTTATAAGTAAGAAACATGAATAATATTTAAAAAAAATAAAAATCCTATATAAATGAGTACAATAAAATAAGAAATCAAATAGATTTGAGGCACCCCCATGAATGAGCAACTACTAAAAGGACACATTTTTGAATTAACATCAATTCTTTATACTTTTGATTTTCCGTTTTATCATTTACGATAAATTAAAGATTTTTATAGCAAAACATATTATATTTAAAAAATATTCTTTAGACAATAACATATATTTTTTTTAATATTTAAAAATATATTTTTTTGTAAAAAAATTAATCTTGCTTGTATTATTTGGATTATTCGGACTTTAATTTTACAACATTTCGACTGATGTAACCTCTGGCCATCTTCAAATGCATCTTGTTGAATTTGTGAATTTTTATGTCAAAATTCCATACAAATTTCTGAGTTTGACAAAATGCACTCGAAAAAGATGGGAGGTTACATCGGTTGAAACGTTGTGAAAATAACACTAAGGATGAGAATAGTAATCCAAATAATCTAAATTATTAATCCTCATCTAAAAGTTCTGAAACATTAAATTTATGGACGATAAATTAATATTAAAAAAAAAAAAATTAAAACATAAAATTTTAATTTAATCTCATTATACCCACAAAAAATCCAAACTCAAAGAAACCAAAATTGTAAGAGATATTTTAAAGAAAATCTTATTTGGAAAATTTTTTTAAAAATCACATCTTTTTTTTTTTGTAATAAAAATTTTGTGAAAGCAAATCTACAAATAACCTGTATTGATTTGTTTATAATTCAAGCGAAAGAAAAAGAAAAAGAAAAAAAAGAAAAAGAAGAAAAGAAAAAGAAAAAAGAAAAAGAAGAAAAAGAAAAAGAAAGAAAAAGGAAAAGAAAGAGGAAAAGAAAAAGAAAAAAAAAGAAAAAAAGAAAGAAAAGAAAAAAAAGAAAAAAGAAAAAAAGAAAAAGAAGAAAAAGAAAAAGAAGAAAAAGAAAAAGAAAGAAAAAGGAAAAGAAAAAGAAAGAAAGAGGAAAAGAAAAAGAAAAAAAAAGAAAAAAAGAAGAAAAAAAAGAAAAAGGTGGTGTAAATTGTAAAATGTGTCCTTTAATTTTATTTTTATTCCATTTTCACTCCCAAACAAGGCACATTGCCACTTTGATGTAGAGGGCTACTATCGGGGACATAAGTTGCAGGGATTCTATGTAGGGAGATGAGCAGCAAGATGTTTGTTCACATTTCATTTGAACTTCTGCATATCAGTACAGTTGGGAAAGCAGAATACCGGAAGGGAGTTCCAAAGTCTAGCAGTTCTGGGGAAGAAACTATTGGAGTAGGAGGCTTTCTTACACCTAGGGATCTCTAATGTGTACAGGGATGGGATTTTGCTGCTTGTCGGATTTGTCGGGGGTATTCACATCGAGGGGGTACAAGTGCTTGTAGTTCGTCAGAGCATTCACCATTAAAATACATGTAGAACATGCAGAGGGATGCAACATTTCATCTATAAGACAGAGGCTAAAGCTTAGATGACAGCTAAGGACTTATCAGGTTGGTGACTCTCTTTTGAACTTTGTCCAGGAGCGAGAGACTAGTAGCAGATGCACCAGCCCAAATGTGACATGGGCGAATGGTGGCCTTATAGAGTACAGGATACTTTCAGGCATAAGTAGCTTTTTGGTCATTGTTTATTCTAGAGTGCCTCAGATATATTTGATCCAAAATAAGATAAGTGGTTATAAGTGGAGAATTTCAAAACCCTACTCCTGGGACTTGTTGTTTGTTATTTTATTTTACACATATCAACCCTTTGGAGTTATTTAATACCAAATCCAGTCTTTTTCGAAGAGTTCTTTATATATTCAATTCAGTGTTTGGTTTAGTTGTTTTGTTTTATGGCATATCAACCCTTTTTGGGTTATTTAATGTCAAATGCAGTTATTTTGAAAAAGTTCTTATGCTTTAAGCTTTTGTATATTGTACAATATTTATTCATGGTGTTTGGTTTGGTTGTTTTGTAGAGGAAGATTGTTGTTTTTGTTTTTGACTTTGATTGAATTTTGCAAAGAGAAAAGAAAAAAAACAATGACATTAATTTTCAATGCAGTTTAGGTCAGGAAACCAATATCTTCAGACAGCCTGATCTGGTAGCACCTTCCCAGGACTTTGTTTAACGATAAGTAACTATTACTTACTGTGAACAGTCAATTTACAGGTTGTCTCCACCTGTCCATAAGAATTGACAACTCTACATTGCCAGCGGCCGCCATCATCAAGACTGAGGTCAGAGATTTGGAGATGGTATTCATCGGTGTCTTTTGTCATCTTGTATTTCTCTGATGGCAGGATGATGTCTTCATAATGCCTCCATGTGACTTCCACAGGGCAATGGCTGCGCACTAAAAAAGTAGAATAACAGAAATAAGAAAACGGGTATCTATTTTATTGTTATTTTAATGTTTTATTTGTTCAAGGTTTTTCATCTTTTCAATGTTTTCATCATTCAATGTTTTAATTGTTCAATATTCTATTTGTTTAATGTTTTATTTGTTCAGAGGTTCATGTAGTTTGTTTGAAGAATTCTTTAGTGTGTATATAAAGGAAATTCATAGAAGGCAAAACAATGCAATGTTGTAACGGATAGACGCAAGATAAAATGAATTAAATCTTATAATCATGGAATAAGCTATGCAAATACACCTTTATCACTACAGTATATCCGAGGTGCCTTCAATAAGTTTCCAGACTTTTTTCGTATGAACACTTTTTATTGACTTTTTATTTTATGAAATTCTAGTCCCCTTCGAAGTAATCTCCTCCGGCTGCAATGCACTTGTACTGTTCCAACAACTTCTGGAAGGCCCCATGGAAGTGTGTGAGCATATCAATGACCCACATCGCAGCCTCTTCCATCTCCTCAATTTCTCATAACGACAACCTCTAAGTTTTTTCTTGAGCTTAGGTAATAACCAAAAGTCACAGGGAGCAAGGTCTGGACTATAGGGAGGGCGAGGAACTGTCTTGATGCCCACCTTGATGTCACGACGTCTTTCTTTCTGATCTTCTATGAACACCCTTGAGACAAACTTCACACAAATCTTCTGCATCTTCAGTTCCTTGCAAATAATTGTGTGTAGAGTTCCCACACTGACATCAAAATATGCATATACTGTCTCAATAAATACATGACGGTCTTTATGCATGAAATTCTTTATTTGGCCAATCAAATCTGGTGTTCTGACTTCCTTACTCCTCCCACACCTCTCATCATCCTTCACAGACGCCCTACCTTCCTTGAATCTCTTATGCCATTCAAAAACTGATGCTTAATTCATGCAAGATGGTCCAAAAGCAGTCTGAAACATTCCATACGTTTCTGTGGCATTTTTTCCAAGTTTAAAATCGAATTTTATTGTATATCGTTCTTCTAAAGTGTCCTTACGTCCAAATTGCATTTTGAAATTAACCAGCTGTGGTAATCAGGCTTTAGTAGAGTGTATTCTAATTTCTGCTGTAGCTGATCCTTTGAACCTTAAGTCATAAAAATTGGTCCGTCATCTTATGAGATGTATAACATTTTCAAGAGTCTACAACAATTTTAAATGCCTGTACAAAAAAGTTTAGAAACTTATTTAAGGCACCTCGTATATATATATTTCTTATGTTCTTACTTGCGCCAGCACGGTTAGATATAATTTCTGTGTTGTATAATATTTTGGAATTCCCTTCATCAGATATGTGTTCGATTTTAGTTCAAACGTGTTTATTTGAATGTTTTATTTTTTTAAATTTTTATTCAGATGTGTTGCATCATCGAGTGGGAGACTATAGACATAATGATATAAAATAGATTAATTTCAATAGGTACACTAATAGCTGTCCATGTCGGGTAGCAACTAATTTGGTAACTATACAGCTAACGGTTCGCTATGAGTTTGCATTTTCAACTCAAAACTTCAACTGACCACTACAAGTTTCGCTCTCCTTAAATATAGATGAACTGTAGTCATGTGGTCAAGTCATGCCACATGTTTTGTTCAATGTTTTATTGGTTCAAGACTTGATTTATTTCATATTTTATTTATTCTATGTTTTAGCTGTTTAATATTTTATTTCTTCAATATTCGATTTGTTCAGTTTCTTCCATGTTTTGTTGGTTCAGTGTTTTATATTTCAATTTTATATCTGCTCAATGATTTATTTCTTCAATGTTTCGTTAGTTCGATGTTTTATTAGTCCAAACGTTCGTTAGTGTTTTATTTATTCAATATTTTATTTAGTCAGTTGGTTATTTCTTCAATGTTTTATTTTTTATTTTTATATTTTAGAAATGACACATATAGTAACCTAAGTCCCAACTTGCGCAATGTTCTATCTATTCAATGTATTGTTCATTGTATGTTCTATTCGTTAAATGTATCATCCGTTCAGTCTTATATTTAAACAATATTTTATTTAGTCAATCGTTTGTTTCTTCGATGTTCGCTTATATTTTATATCTTTAATGTTTAATTCAGTTAATGTTTTAATTTTTAGTGATTTATTGGCCCAATGTTTTATTCAATATTTTATTTGTTCAATGTTTTATTCAATATTTTATTTGTTCAATGGTTTTATTCAATATTTTATTTGTTTAATGGTTTATTCAATATTTTATCTGTTTAATGGTTTATTCAATATTTTATTTGTTTAATGGTTTATTCAATATTTTATTTGTTTAATGGTTTATTCAATATTTTGTTTGTTTAATAGCTTATTCAATATTTTGTTTGTTTAATTGTGTATTCAATATTTTTTGTGTTTCATGATTTATTCAATATTTTATTTGTTTCAATATTTTATATGTTTAATAGTTTATTTAATATTTTATCTGTTTAATATTTTATTTATTTTACTTGTTTAATGGTTCATTCAATATTTTATCTGTTTAATGATTTATTCAATATTTTGTTTGTTTAATTGTGTATTCAATATTTTATATGTTTCATGGTTTATTCAATATTTTGTTTGTTTAATAGCTTATTCAATATTTTGTTTGTTTAATTGTGTATTCAATATTTTTTGTGTTTCATGATTTATTCAATATTTTATTTGTTTCATAGTTTATACAATATTTTATTTGTTTAATATTTTATTTATTTAATGGTTTATTCAATATTGTATCTGTTTAATAGTTTATTCAATATTTTGTTTGTTTAATGGTTTATTCGATATTTTATCTGTTTAATGGTTTATTCGATATTTTCTTTGTTCAATGTTTTATTCAATATTTTATTTGTTTAATAGTTTATCCAATATTTTATTTGTTTAATATTTTATTTATTTAATGGTATATTCAATATTGTATCTGTTTAATGGTTTATTCAATATCTTATTTGTTTAATAGTTTATTTGTTCAGTGTTCAGGAAAATAATATTTTAAAATGCAGACATTTATTCATCCATTCGATTGAGAAAGTTTTCATAATCCAATCTCAATATAAGCTTACCTTTAATGCTGAAATCCACATTTTCTCCCATGTTCCTGGCCTCATCAACCAAAGGTAAAATGATGATGGGAGGGGAATGTGGATCCACATGGCTGTCATCATATGTGATGTAACGACTGCAAGAAAAAAAACAATAAATAAATGAAAACATCCTTTATTTTTTATTGGAAATTGCTCCAGACAATATATGAAGTCACTTGATATTAAGAGCTAAAAAAAAAAAAAAGAAAAAAAAACTAACCAACAATAAATTAAATGTATAAATTCGTTCTCAAAACACAACAATTCTTCCCTCTTTGTCAGAAACGGCCTAACTAAATTGACACACCGGCTCTGATTAGATCACTGAAATTAAGCAACATTGAACTTGGCCAGTAGTATATGGGTGATCATTTGGAAATACAATGTAGGAGGACATCGACACCTTCATGGAAAAACTGTAAAAAAACAAACAAACGGCATCATCTACCATGACCTGAATAAACATGCAACTGGGGAGTGCTTGTAAATTAAATTTAATATTCCCTTAACACCTCCTCCTTTGGAGGAAGTCGGTTTAACTCATCTTGGGTGAATGTCACTGTTAAACACGATTGTCGCCCTTCAACTCTAGTAACACCGTACCGGGCCACCAGGGAGCGATACAGCTACCTTCACTTCCGGTTTATATCATCCATTTTCTTTCTTCGCTGGACATTAAAGAGTGCAGATGTGATGATAAACGCTCTCTGGTCTGGCGAACGCCAGTTCGCCTTTGACCTCGCCGTCGATCTCTCATCAAAGACTATAAACGTAAATAACATTACTTATAATCTGTCACTGAACTCTTACCATCATTTATTTTGTAAATAAATTTATTTGATGGTGTTTATAATACCGGCATATTTCGTGTTTTCATCCCATGGCAAGGAGACCATGCAACTCAATCTCCTACTTAACAACAGAGAATGGGATCGCCAACTACACATCAAAAGGCAAACCCGTCCTCTACAAGCATCAGGTACATTAAAAATTTTCTTAAATGTGCTGATGGCACTAAACTATTCAGGTCATCCATAACAGAGAATTATATGATATAATCACATTAAGACACAAAAGTTAAGTGACATTGAGTCTAGTCAGTATCAGTTGGGTGATTCTCTGGTACTAGGCGTTTACAAGTATATGGGTGTGGCGACCTGTATACACATCAAAATACCTGTGAAACACTATACAACCGGGCTACTCTTCAGTCGATTACAGCATAGTCGTTTTCAAGTCCAATATAAGCCAATTCATGCTGAGCCGTCTTCTTAAATAATCCAAATTCTGACCCGTTACAACCGTGATTACTAATCCTCACAATATAGTCTCCCCTTCCACTTGAGAAACTTATTAATACTTATCCTCAAGTGGCCTTTGGGCCTTTATAAGTGGTATCATGACTTCTAAAATTCCATAATATGGCATAATCGCGTTGACACACCAGTTCATGTTAGATCACTAAAGTTAAGCAATGTTGAGCCTGGGCAGAATCAGATGAGCAGGATCAGATTATTTGGAAATACCAGGTGCTGAATGTGGGAAGATGTAAACACCTTCCTGCAAGAACTTCAAATCCTCATGCTGTTATCTCTCCTAATCAGAATATACATGTGATTGGCGACCACTTGTGATTTAATATTCCCTGGAAACTTCCTTAACTAGTAAATTCGTTTTTTTTTTTCTTCACAACAAAGAATGATACGAAATTACTATAGCTAGACCTAAAATTGAATTTACTTGTCGAATGAGTCGCAAGTGCCATACGATCCTGAAAAAGGCAAAACGCACGCACTATGAGCACAACAAGTCATCACTCATCGATTACATGTCACCATCTAGTCCGGAAGTGGGTGATCATTTTACATTAAATTTATATGCGAAAGTAATCCCCACTCTCAAATCTAAAATATTGCCCCCCCCCATTTTTTTTTTTAGATTTCTTTTAAACGTCATTTATAGTGAATACATACGGCATAATCACGTTGACAAACCGGTTCCCGTCAGATCACCGAAGTTAAGCAACATTGAGCCAGGTCATTACTAAAATGGGTGACCAATTTGGGAATTCCAAGCTCTGTATGAAGGAGGATGTCAACACCTCCCTTCAAGAGTTGCAAAAACCTGACGTCGTCATCTCCCCTAATGGCAATATACATGCGACTGGCGACCGCTTGTGAATTTCATAATCCCATGAAACTTTATCCTTGGGAGGAAGCCAGTTAAACCCGAATAGGGTTAGTGCCAACCTACATATATATAGTGAATGGTCAGTTTTTGAAAGAGATTTAAGAAGAAAAGGGATCTTTAGAGGAGCAGAACTGACAATCTTAAATGTAGCGAAAAATGTGTCAGAAACTGCAGAAAAAGCTGAACAAAATATTAAATGTTTTAAAGAGATCGATAGCAAATAAAGGCAAGAAAATTTGTAAAGTTGGTTCGTTCTATCGCGCTAAACACTTTCTCACACATGAGACTATTTTCTATTTTTACAAATCTACTATCAGACCATATATGGTATGTATTGTTTGCCATATTTGGGTTGGTCAGTCTCTGTCCCATCTTGATAAGGTGCAGAAACGTATCTGTAATTTAACTGACCCCACCGTTATTTTATGCAACCTCTCTCTGGTAGACATAATGTTACTAGTCTCAGTCTTTTTTTTTATAAATACTATCATGGCATGTATTTTCCATTTAAAAACAGTGTAAGGTGCAAAAAAAAAAGCAACAAAAATGCCTGAACTAATGCACCTGTCATATAAGTAGAGATTGGTGTAACATAGTGCATATAAGCGCGTGGAAAAATATCAGCAGCAGCAAAGGATGGCTGGCTTGTGAAGAAATTAGCAGCAGCAGTAGCTGAAAAAAGCGGATATGCAAATTAAGAAGTGTGTGCAAGAAAAAGAAAAAAAGAGAGAAAAATACGTCATATACTCGAGAAAGAAACAAAGTCAACGTCGAAGAGAATGGACGCGTAGAGTCGAGGAGGAGAATGGGTCAGCTTGGCCTGGCATGCGGTCGGAAGAAAGAGAAACGGTTGTTATACTAAAATGGACAAGTGGCAGCAAGAGACTTTTTAAGCTGTGTCGAGAAAGGAGAGCAACGGTAATAAATGCTTGTGTTAAAAAAAAAAAATGCCGACCCGGATTTTTATTTATTCATTTCCTTTATTTGTATGTAACTGCAACGTTACATTGGCAAACCTGAATTACTATGGAAAAAAGAAGGTTAAGGGTTATCCTTATTGAGCAGTCAAACTTTTGCATGGTTATGAAATAATTGGAGGAATTCTTTTTTTTATTCGTTATTGTTTTTTATTCATTATTGTTGTAATCAAACGTGGCGTCATAGTTCGAAGCCATTTTACTTTGTGTTAAACTAGAATTACATAAAAAGTGTTATAGTGCCTGTATGCTAAAACATTGGAACAGAACATCGGAGGAGAGAGTAAACATATAAATTTGAAAAATAAATTAACTCTATTAACTTAAATATAAATTTGAAAAAAATAAATTAACTCTAAAACAATTGTGAAAAACCTTGGTGTGTCATTTTATTTTCATTGGCTAAAACACTATGTGGCTCTTCTACACTATCAGAACGAAATTTTGTAGTCGATAAATGGAGTTTTCAGATAAAAAAAAAAAGTTGTTTTCTACTATTTTTTTTTTTTTGTTAATTCTAATAAATTACAATGTTAGCTTCCAAATTATGCAGTCGAAATTACCTGAATATTACTGAATTATTAAACAAAAACTTTAAGCGTGTTAGCAGGTGAAAAATTGTTTTAATCGAAACGGAAAATTACCTCCCTTTTTGAACTATCCTGTGTCTTACATAAGCAAATACGATCGTTTTCTTCAAATTCTATTTTCTTTAATAAATAATTTTCTACCTCATTGATTTTCGTAATTTTTGGATATAATCACCTTAAAAATACGAGGAATACGTAGATACCATTATTTTTATGTGAAATTCAGTTTTACGAATTCTTAAATTTCGTTCTGATAGTGTAGAAGCGCCCCTTATTTACCCCCCTCTCTATCTATCTCTCAAACATACTCACACGCACACGCACGCACACATGTGTGTGGAGAGATGAAAAAGAAACAAACCAAATTTTATACTCATAAACGTTTCGTCTTTATGTAAAGACATCCATGGAATGATTAATTTGAAGAAAATAAAATACCAGTACAATAATTGAAGATATTCTTGTTATCTTTCAAGTATTTACTAATATTTCATTTTCTTCAAATTAATCACCCAGAGGAAGTCTTGAAATAAAGACGAAATGTTAACAAAAATATACTTTGTTTTGTTCCTTTTTCCTCTCTCCATCACGTCGGAATATCATTTCCATAATTGTAATCACACACACACACACACACACACACACACACACACACACACACACACACACACACACACACACACACACACACACACACACACACACACTCGCTGTTTGTGAACACTATAAAAGCGGTGGGCGAATGTTTATTTATATGGACATTTATTGAGGTCATTTACGAGTACTGCTCCCATGAGTCGGTGGGTAGAACTGCCGACCATCAACACGATAGTTGTAGGTTAAATCCCCGACTAGGGAAAGGTGCTAGTTTAGCCACACTGATGAGTTATGATACAACAAAGCATTACTGTACGTGGATAACTATATATATGTGGGTGGATAGGTGTGCGCACTATATCAAGACAATTTATTTTTCTTCTTTATTTCATGATTCATTTTAAGCCTATGCGTTGGGTGATTTTTTTTACTATTGAGTCATGAGTTATCAAAACCAAAAGCCATTCAAGGATAAGTGTTAATAGAATGGAAATGATTGCCAGCTATAAGATGAGGAAACTATGTAAGCACTACGATTGATCAATGATATAAGCTGATTATCATTATGAGAGTGATTATTAACAAGAATTTCTTAACATTGGATTTGAAGACGACCGAGTTGTAATCAGCAGGAAAACAGCTCCACGGTAATGTGTTCCACAAATGAAAATATCTTGCAAATGGAAATTCTGATCAATGCTGGCACATGGAGGGTGAAAGGAAAGTCTTTTTTCGATGTAGCAACAACACGAACTCCTGCGATGACTGTCTTACAAGAGGAACCAAAAAGTGGAGCTCAGTCGAGCATCTGCATTGTAATAACGATAGAATAAAAAGAAACTAAAATATTTTGCATATGGTTTGATTTTAAAATATTAAATAAACATGTTGTTGTTGTCGATGATGATGGTGATGATTTTTTTTTCTTACTCACTAGGAGTATTTACAAAAGACATTATCAGTGATCGCTCACTTACAATGACAAGAGTGACAATAACTTTTCCCAGATTTCAACCATTGTCTACCTCTTTCAATAACCATTTCAAGTAATTTTGTGTTATCGCAACAGCTGTTTACACTTGATTTCTCACTATCAATTAACATTGGTTTCCTTTAGAATTTGATGGACAATAATTCTCTACAAGGTCCTAGTACTCTCTGTATCCTTCTAGTGGAGGTCTGGTTGGTGCTCTTTCTCTTCATTCTTTCCATCCTCCTTGAGACTTCATAATGATAACCTTACTTTGATGACGATTGATTTAATATTTTGTTTCAAGTCATAGCATAATTTCTGACAGAATTGTGGATGTCAATTATTTTATAAAAAATCGTATAGTAGTCGAGCATAGTCGAGGGCGATCTAAAGGTTCCCTTTTCATTAACTACCAAATCTGGGTGCAGGAAAAGGGCGCCGATCGTTACTCAGGATCACTCCACTTATTCTTGATTTTTACCTTATAATACTGAGTGTTTAGTAAGTAATGCTTGTTTGAGTTTTTGGCATGACCCGATCTAGGATTGAACCCTAGTCTCCTGGCTCCAAGTAATTTTTTCAAACTCTTTAGATCAAGTGGCTACATGCCTTGTCTATAAATCGCTCTATACAAGGCCTGAAGCCACTTGATGCAAAGAGTTTTTTTTTTTAATTACTATTTGATGTAACCAAGTTCCAAAAGTTGCCAAGGATAGGTGTTAGATTAAATAGATTCTGACCTAGAAAACTGCAATTCTTCCCTCTTTGTCAGAAACATCACTCATGAAAAATGAGGATTAAAGAACAAAATAAGGAAAGCAAGATTTACGAGGCTGGCGAAAGTAAACCCAAGATCCACTTTCTATTCTCCTTAAATTTTAACGTGGGGTCAGGTTAGTAAGAAACCACTGAGACTCAAATCAGAAATAAATGTCGATCATATTTTCTCCGCTCTTTTCCCTTACATCTTCATAATTTTCATCCCTACTCCATTTTTTTTAACTGAAAAACTGATGTGTTCCTCTAATCGATCTGCTTCGAAAATATGATATTGTTTTTGTTATTGTTTTTGTTTTTTATTTGTTTTTTATTTGTTTTGCTTAGTTATTGGTGGCATTTTCACAAAAATGAAAAAATACGTGTAACTTACAAGAAATTTAACTTTTCCAACTGAAAAAACCGATGCGTTCCTCTAATCGATCTGCTTTGAAAATATAACTTGAACTTGAAAATCTGTACAGAATTTCGAATAGAATCTGTTATTTAATCAGGCGGGTAGATTGTTCTCGTTCCATCAGCGATGATGAAGTATATGTCTTAAGCAAATTTGAATTATATTCTTAGAAGTTTGTTAAAACTGATTACCACTTAGCACTTTATCCGTTGTACCACCAGGTCTATGTAGACAATTCTAGTATGAGGTTTTGGAGCCTTAAATCTATTATTGTTTTAGAGTCTAACTATTTATTACGATATATATATGTATATATATATATATATATATATATATATATATATATATACATACATATATATATATATATATATACATACATACATATATATATATATATATATATATATATATATATATATATATATATATCGTAAATTGAATTCATTAAAAATAAAATAGTGACGTACAAGCAGGCTTGAACACGTGATCATTCAATCAGTAGTTGAATGCTCTACTACTGAGCTATATTTCCAGATATCAACAAATCTGTTTATTTCTAAAAAGAAATTATTATTTGATATTTTATTATCTCCCTTGCCGGTGCAACCTAAAATATTCCCCTGTAAAAATTATTTTTCTATCTATAAGAAAGAAAGACTAATTTTAGGATTTTCGATACTTATCGGATGAATTTCTGTAAAAAACATATCTAAGAACACTGCCAGACATATAAATTACCTTTGTGTGAAATTTACAAAAGAAAGACGTTGTGAGTCTGTCTCTGCTTTATCGTTATTTTCATGGCAAGTGCTCGTCTGAGCTCTAATCTATGGTCCCCCCTCGCAAAACATTCACGAAAAACACTTGGCAAGCTGAAACCACTATCAATAATTTCCCCCACTCTTTATCTGTGCTTAAACCTAAATGTAGATTCCATGAACAAAGCTTCTTTCTTAGAACTGCACACCTGTGGAACTCTATTTCGTTTTCCTGCTTTCCAACTGACTACAATATGGTTGTCTTCAAGTCCAATGTGAACAAATTCCCTTAAGTAATCCCCTTTACTCAATTTCCACTACTAACGATTACTACGACATGTTCCCTTTCACCACTGTACACTCATTAACCCTTATCCTTGAGTAGCCTCCGGGCCTTTATAAGTGGTGACTCCTTTGTAAAAAAAAAAAAAAAAAAAAAAAAAGGCTCAGCTATTTCGGAACATATAAGGAAGGAACTAGGAATAGGAATAAAAATGCGATTCGACACCTTTATTTTTTTTTAAGTGCAAATGAAATGCATTTATTCGTGGTTCTTCCAAAACAACGCATTTCATTATCTTGCAAAAGCTTTTCGGACACACATGTACTTTTAAAACACTTTCTCCTTGCTACCTACTTCAAATCGTATTTATAAGTCATTACAGTCGTATTTTTTTATTTGATTGTGCGCTTGTGTGCGTGTGTGCGCACGCTAGGCTACAATTCCTCTTATTTTACATTAAATACATCTTTGATGTTATTAATAAATATTTTGCTTATGCACTTATATTACCATGCTATCTTTAGAATTATATTTAAAAGTTATTACAGTCGTGTTTGTTTGTGTGTGTGTGTGTATGTGTGTGTGTGTGTGTTTGTGTGCGTGTGCGCGCGCGCGTGTGTGTGTGCGTGCGAACACTACAAATCAAATACTTGCGTTAACCAGAATAAGCCACAACAAAGCGTAGCCGGGTACAACTAGTTTGGAATTACGCTCTCATCTTGGATGTTGTTCTCACAATGTTTCGGCCGGTGTAACCTTCGCCCTTTTTCACGTCTATCTTCCCCATACAACCTTTGCTTCTCCTCCGAACATATGGTGTATTTTTCACTCCTTTTCTTGTGAGGCAAGCTCGCGCACACTTGCTAATTTGCATGCATGCTTTAACGACTGCTGTTGCTAGTATTTTCGCTAACCAACTATCCTTCAACATCCGCTGCTGATATTTTTCTCACACGTGCCCATACACACTGTTACATTAACTAAGGTTTATACAAAAGTGAAACAGACAAGCAAACAGACTAACAGAAACATAATATAGATAACGAGATACTGGAACAGTGAATTGATGAAAACCAATAGGTCAAACAAGCTGGAACAAAGGAAGCAGGGAATAAATCAGTACTGAGAAATATCGAGGAAGAGAGTTTGAACATGATTGGATACTCCCACTAACTGGATACAGGGGAGGGGAATGGCACCTCCTCTCTATCTATACTCTCGGTATCTTGACTGCTTGTCTAGCAATCATTTGGCAATCTTTTTATTAAGATCAAATTCTGATGTAACCAAGAATTGGCACGTTCTGATGGCTATTCGCTGAGGTTAAAATTAGTTTTATACCTTATGTAAAAGACAGCAGTTTGTAAGCAAATACAAGTTTAAGCAGGTGGAATGGTATTATCTGGATGAAACATGATCGCTGTTCTCAATTTCACGTTTGGCAGAAAAGAGAAAAAGGTAAACCAAGTAGTGGGCAGGAGTGGGAGCTGCTGTTTATTTTGCCAGTACAAACGAAACAAACTGTTGCCTGTGCTGGTCTAAAGGCAGTTTTCCACTTCCACGTAGGTGGAATCTTGTTCTTCGAAAAATGCCACTTGATACTCTAGAAGCCACCATTTTACAACTCTTGGAGAAATGCCTAATTTGCCCAGCAGCATGGAGAAAAAGAGAAAAAGAGGAGGATACATTTTCTTTTCTTTCCTATATAGAAAACTGCAGTGTTTATAACTTACAGCCAGCTTTATACCTAACTAGGCTGACTGTCTCCCTCTTTTTCTAACTCTTCACTGCAGAAAATCACATCTGTATACCTAACCCTTACCTACACCACAAATAGATAAGAGAAATTTAATAGTTTCTTAGTTTTGGGGCTGCATTCTTGCTGCCTGTCTTGTATACCTTTTCTCCGTGAGCAGTCAGACTATTCCTTCTTAAAGAGGATGATTATTCCTTCTTTCTCTCACCTGCCCAAGCATACCAAGAGTTTGGCGCTAGTGATATTTATGGCGGCGGCGAAGGGGTGGGGGTCGCCCGGCAAAGTACTGCCAACCACCAAGAGGCAAAGGGAAGCAGATACCCAACAGATCCACATTAACATGAACACCACATCTACTAAAAATAAATGCTTCTCTTCTTCACATAGGAAAAAAAAAAAAAATCTCAAATTTAGTTTTATCAGTATCCACATAATTTTAGGATTTCTCACAAATTAAAAATCGCATTCGTTGTTCTTTTCGGAGGAGGAAAAAAATGTTAACAACTTCAACCAATTTAAAATCATTTTATCAAAGTTAACAAACATTTATTTGGTTTAAATTTCTACAAAATAGACCTTCGTAATTTAGTGGGGGAGGCTCTTTTCTCTTCCCTGCAACCTCTTTTCCACAGAAGGGACGTCGTGAGCCTGTCTTGGTTTTATCGTTTATCTTCCACGGCAAGTGCTCGTCTGAGCTCCAGTCTCTGGTCCCCCCCCCTCGCCAATCTTTCTCAAAAAACACCCGTCTAGCTGAAACCACTGTCATTAACTTTCTCCGCTCTTTAACTGTGCTTAAATCAAAATGTAGATTCCATGAACAATGCTTCCTTCTTAGAACTGCACGCCTGTGGAACTCTCTTCCGTTTGCCTGCTTCCCAGCTGACGACAACTTGGTTGTCTTCAAGTCCAACATAAACAAATTCTTGATGAATCGCCCCCTTAAGTAATCCAATCTACCAAATTTCCATTAATAACGACTATTACGGTATTATACCATTGATTACTATATACTCAATAACCCCTATCCTCGAGTGGCCTCAGGACCTTGATAAGGTGACTCTTATGTAAAAAAAAAAAAAAAAAAAAAAAACCTAGCCGGTGATTATGAATCTTTTGGTAAATTTAAAAGGTGAAAATGCTCTGAGCCTGCTCTCGGCTTGCCAAGCGAGCAGGACATCCGGTGAAACTTCCTGATATTTGCATATTGATTTAAAAAAGGGAATTGTTGTGCTGTGTTAATTGTTTATCAAGTTTTGTGATTACAGCAGTATCACAAATTGGTTTTAGAATTTTTTTTCAGCAATTAATTTTAACAAAGACATTTTTTTTATCAAGTGATTTTTATTTACAAAAACAACAAAACTTTTGTCTTGAAAGATGTTGTATTATAATCAATCAAATCTCGTAATGCCTAAGATTTATTTTTTATATATAGGTATCTCATTTGCATATCATATTACAGACCTCTTATCAATACATTGTCCCATAAATAGGACACCAAATAATTTCATTTTAAAATCTATAAGATAACATATAATAGTACTGCTTACTGCATAATTAACCTGAAGAAAGGATAAAATTCATCAACTTTTCTCCTGAAAGGAGCTGTAGCAAAAAAAAAAAAAAAAAAAAAAGCGAAAACAAGCTTGGCAACATCACGGCCGATAAATGATGTCAAATGTGATTTGAAAGGTCATGTAATTACTAAGCAGAATAAACAATGGCAATGTCAAAATGAGTCTTGCAATAGTATGCCACTAACTTATTACCAAAAGTGAAATGTAACTCTTTGTGTGAAACGCTTTGCTCCTTACTATAATGTGCAAATTTTATTTTGGATTTTTTTCAACTCCTGATTTCGAAAATACACCCCCATTTTTTTTTTTTTGCTTTTTTTAAAAATTTCATTTTCACCCCAAACAAGGCATAGTGCCACTTTTATGTAGGGGCTACTATCGAGGCCATAAGTTGCAGGGATACTATGTAGCGAGTTTAGCAGCAAGATGTCTGTTCACATTACACTTGAACTTCTGCATGTCAGTACAGTCGGTGAAGCAGAAAGCCAAAAAGGAGTTCCAAAGTCTAGCAGTTCTGGGGAAGAAACTATTAGAGTAGAAGGCTTTCTTACATCTATGAATCTCTACTGTGTAGGGGTGGGATTTTGCTGATTGTCGGGTTTGTCGAGGGTATTTACGTCGAGGTGGTACAAGAGCTCGTAGTTCGTTGGAGCATCCACCATTAAAATAATTGCAGAACAGGCAGAGGGATGTAACAGATTAGATGACAGTTCATGACCTATCAGAATGGCGACTCTCTTTTGAACCCTGTCCAGGAGCGAGAGACTAGTAGTAACGTTCTATTTATAGGCGTGTCAATATTTCGTTTTCTTAAAACAAAATAAATAACTTTTTTCTTTTTAATTTGCGTATTCTAACCCATTCTTAGTCGTTACACAAAATTTGCACTCAACAGTAGAAAGAAAAAATTGGATGATTTCGGACCTAATGAGTTAATTAACTATTAGTTGTCGTTGTTGCATCAATTTTAACATTTGTTTTTTAAAACGTAGATCAAAGTAATGAGATGAGGGTTACCTTTCAGTATTCAGATCATCTTTCTTCCTACGATGACGGACCTCTGGTAAAATACAAGACAGAAAATTATTATATTTCGTGAAGAAAATATTAAAACAAACATTTTTCAATTCAATCAAGTCAAATAAACATTTTATGGAAAAGGTTTATGACAAATGCATTGACAATAAAAATTCATTATTTTTTTATTTGGATTATTTCGGCTACTATTCTTATGTTTCTGGATTTTTTTTTTTAGATGAGGATCGATGATTCATATTATTTGGATTACTGTTCTTATCGCGGATGTTATTTTCACAGTGTTTCTGTCGTAGTGGTTAAGGTCCTTGGTAAAATTTAGATGTAAGCTAAACTCTTTTGGAAATTGAAGGTTCAATCCTCAGTGCGGGCGACACTCCAAAAAAATATAATTGCGAATGACTTAGGATTTCTATCAAGTCATGAATAATGGAACGAAAGTATGCTACTCCTCCTGTGAATTAAAAAAAGGATTCCATTTGAAATTCCATGCAGATTCCCGAGTTCGACAGAAAGATTCTCTGAGTTCAACAAGCAACACCTGAAGAAGGTCGAAGATTACATTGTGAAAATAGCACTCAAGATGAGAAGAGCAGTCCAAATAATCCAAATAATAAAAAAAAATTCTCACTTTAGTTGTTATTCTCACAACGTTTCGGCCGTTGTAACCTATGACCTTCTTTATGTGCATCTTGTAAAATTTGGAAACCTTTAGGTCGTGTAGGTTTTAAAGTTTAAAAAGATGCACCTGAAGTAGGTCGGAGGTTACATCGGTCGAAAAGTTGTGAGAATATCACTTAAGATGAGAATAGTAACCCGAATAATTCAAATAGTCTAAAAAATATCAAATCCTCATCTAAAAAATTACGAAACACAAAACTAAGAAACTTCATAAATTACACAAAATCTTATTTTAGTTTATTATTATATTAAAACTATTTTAGTTTATTATTAATTAAAATTATTTTAGTTTATTATTATATTAAAATTATTTTAGTTTATTATTATATTAAAATTAGTTTCTTTTATTATTATCATTATTATATTAAAATTAGTTTCTTTTATTATTAATTTAAATTATTTTAGTTTATTATTATGTTAAAATTATTTTAGTTTATTATTATATTAAAATTATTTTAGTTTATTATTAATTAAAATTATTTTAGTTTATTATTATATTAAAATTATTTTAGTTTATTATTATATTAAAATTATTTTAGTTTATTATTATATTAAAATTATTTTAGTTTATTATTATATTAAAATTATTTTCTTTTATTATTATCATTATTATATTAAAATTATTTCAGTTTATTATTATATTTAACTTATTTTAGTTTATTATTATATTAAAATTATTTTCGTTTATTATTATATTAAAATTATTTTAGTTTATTATTATATTAAAATTATTTTCTTTTATTATTATCAGTATTATATAAAAATTATTTTAGTTTATTATTATATTAAATTATTTTAGTTTATTATCATATTAAAATTATTTTATTTTATTATTATATTAAAATTATTTTAGTTTATTATTATATTAAAATTATTTTAGTTAATTATTATATTAAAATTATTTTAGTTTATTATTATATTAAATTATTTTAGTTTATTATTATATTAAATTATTTTAGTTTATTATTATATTAAATTATTTTAGTTTATTATTATCATTATTAAATTAAAATTATTTTAGTTTATTATTATATTAAAATTATTTTAGTTTATTATTATATTAAAATTATTTTAGTTTATTATTATATTAAAATTATTTTAGTTTATTATTATATTAAATTATTTTAGTTTATTATTATATTAAAATTATTTTAGTTTATTATTATATTAAAATTATTTTAGTTTATTATTATATTAAAATTATTTTAGTTTATTATTAATTAAAATTATTTTATTTCATTATTATATTTAAATTATTTTAGTTTATTATTATATTAAAATTATTTTAGTTTATTATTATATTAAAACTATTTTAGTTTATTATTATATTAAAATTATTTTAGTTTATTATTATATTTAAATTATTTTATTTTATTATTATATTAAAATTATTTTAGTTTATTATTATATTAAAATTATTTTAGTTTATTATTATATTAAAATTATTTTAGTTTATTATTATATTAAATTATTTTAGTTTATTATTATATTAAAATTATTTTAGTTTATTATTATATTAAAATTATTTTAGTTTTTTATTATATTTAAATTATTTTAGTTTATTATTATATTAAAATTATTTTATTTTATTATTAAATTAAAATTATTTTAGTTTATTATTATATTAAAATTATTTTAGTTTATTATTATATTAAAATTATTTCAGTTCATTATTAAATTAAAATTATTTTAGTTTATTATTATATTAAAATTATTTTAGTTTATTATTATATTAAAATTATTTTAGTTTATTATTATATTAAAATTATTTTAGTTTATTATTATATTTAAATTATTTTAGTTTATTATTATATTTAAATTATTTTATTCTATTATTATATTAAAATTATTTTAGTTTATTATTATATTAAACATATTTTAGTTTATTATGATATTAAAATTATTTTAGTTTATTATTATATTAAAATTATTTTAGTTTATTATTATATTAAAATTATTTTAGTTTGTTATTATATTAAAATTATTTTAGTTTATTATTATATTAAAATTATTTTAGTTTATTATTATATTAAAATTATTTTAGTTTATTATTATATTAAAATTATTTTAGTTTATTATTATATTAAAATTATTTCAGTCCATTATTAAATTAAAATTATTTTAGTTTATTATTATATTAAAATTATTTTATTTTATTATTATATTAAAATTATTTAAGTTTATTATTATATTAAAATTATTTTAGTTTATTATTAAATTAAAAATATTTTAGTTTACTATTATATTTAAATTATTTTATTTTATTATTATATTAAAATTATTTTAGTTTATTATTATATTAAAATTATTTTAGTTTATTATTATATTAAAATTATTTTAGTTTATTATTATATTAAAATTATTTTAGTTTATTATTATATTAAAATTATTTTAGTTTATTATTATATTAAAATTATTTTAGTTTATTATTAATTAAAATTATTTTATTTTATTATTATATTAAAATTATTTTAGTTTATTATTATATTAAAATTATTTTAGTTTATTATTATATTAAAATTATTTTAGTTTATTATTATATTAAAATTATTTCAGTTTATTATTATATTAAAATTATTTTAGTTTATTATTATATTAAATTATTTTCTTTTATTATTATCATTATTAAATTAAAATTATTTTAGTTTACTTTTAATTAAAATTATTTTAGTTTATTATTATATTAAAATTATTTTAGTTTATTATTATATTAAAATTATTTCAGTTTATTATTATATTAAAATTATTTTAGTTTATTATTACATTAAATTATTTTCTTTTATTATTATCATTATTAAATTAAAATTATTTTAGTTTATTATTATATTAAAATTATTTTAGTTTATTATTATATTAAAATTATTTTAGTTTATTATTATATTAAAATTATTTTCTTTTATTATTATCATTATTATATTAAAATTATTTTAGTTTATTATTATATTAAAATTATTTTAGTTTATTTTTATATTAAAATCATTTTAGTTTATGATTATATTAAAATTATTTTCTTTTATTATTATATTAAAATAATTTTAGTTTATTATTATAATTATTATATTAAAATTATTTTAGTTTATTATTATATTAAAATTATTTTAGTTTATCATTATATTAAAATTATTTAAGTTTATTTTTATATTAAAATCATTTTAGTTTATGATTATATTAAAATTATTTTCTTTTATTATTATATTAAAATAATTTTAGTTTATTATTATAATTATTATATTAAAATTATTTTAGTTTATTATTATATTAAATTATTTTAGTTTATTATTATATTAAATTATTTTAGTTTATTATTATATTAAATTATTTTAGTTTATTATTATCATTATTAAATTAAAATTATTTTAGTTTATTATTATATTAAAATTATTTTAGTTTATTATTATATTAAAATTATTTTAGTTTATTATTATATTAAAATTATTTTAGTTTATTATTATATTAAATTATTTTAGTTTATTATTATATTAAAATTATTTTAGTTTATTATTATATTAAAATTATTTTAGTTTATTATTATATTAAAATTATTTTAGTTTATTATTAATTAAAATTATTTTATTTCATTATTATATTTAAATTATTTTAGTTTATTATTATATTAAAATTATTTTAGTTTATTATTATATTAAAACTATTTTAGTTTATTATTATATTAAAATTATTTTAGTTTATTATTATATTTAAATTATTTTATTTTATTATTATATTAAAATTATTTTAGTTTATTATTATATTAAAATTATTTTAGTTTATTATTATATTAAAATTATTTTAGTTTATTATTATATTAAATTATTTTAGTTTATTATTATATTAAAATTATTTTAGTTTATTATTATATTAAAATTATTTTAGTTTTTTATTATATTTAAATTATTTTAGTTTATTATTATATTAAAATTATTTTATTTTATTATTAAATTAAAATTATTTTAGTTTATTATTATATTAAAATTATTTTAGTTTATTATTATATTAAAATTATTTCAGTTCATTATTAAATTAAAATTATTTTAGTTTATTATTATATTAAAATTATTTTAGTTTATTATTATATTAAAATTATTTTAGTTTATTATTATATTAAAATTATTTTAGTTTATTATTATATTTAAATTATTTTAGTTTATTATTATATTTAAATTATTTTATTCTATTATTATATTAAAATTATTTTAGTTTATTATTATATTAAAAATATTTTAGTTTATTATGATATTAAAATTATTTTAGTTTATTATTATATTAAAATTATTTTAGTTTATTATTATATTAAAATTATTTTAGTTTGTTATTATATTAAAATTATTTTAGTTTATTATTATATTAAAATTATTTTAGTTTATTATTATATTAAAATTATTTTAGTTTATTATTATATTAAAATTATTTTAGTTTATTATTATATTAAAATTATTTCAGTCCATTATTAAATTAAAATTATTTTAGTTTATTATTATATTAAAATTATTTTATTTTATTATTATATTAAAATTATTTAAGTTTATTATTATATTAAAATTATTTTAGTTTATTATTATATTAAAATTATTTTAGTTTACTATTATATTTAAATTATTTTATTTTATTATTATATTAAAATTATTTTAGTTTATTATTATATTAAAATTATTTTAGTTTATTATTATATTAAAATTATTTTAGTTTATTATTATATTAAAATTATTTTAGTTTATTATTATATTAAAATTATTTTAGTTTATTATTATATTAAAATTATTTTAGTTTATTATTAATTAAAATTATTTTATTTTATTATTATATTAAAATTATTTTAGTTTATTATTATATTAAAATTATTTTAGTTTATTATTATATTAAAATTATTTTAGTTTATTATTATATTAAAATTATTTCAGTTTATTATTATATTAAAATTATTTTAGTTTATTATTATATTAAATTATTTTCTTTTATTATTATCATTATTAAATTAAAATTATTTTAGTTTACTTTTAATTAAAATTATTTTAGTTTATTATTATATTAAAATTATTTTAGTTTATTATTATATTAAAATTATTTCAGTTTATTATTATATTAAAATTATTTTAGTTTATTATTACATTAAATTATTTTCTTTTATTATTATCATTATTAAATTAAAATTATTTTAGTTTATTATTATATTAAAATTATTTTAGTTTATTATTATATTAAAATTATTTTAGTTTATTATTATATTAAAATTATTTTCTTTTATTATTATCATTATTATATTAAAATTATTTTAGTTTATTATTATATTAAAATTATTTTAGTTTATTTTTATATTAAAATCATTTTAGTTTATGATTATATTAAAATTATTTTCTTTTATTATTATATTAAAATAATTTTAGTTTATTATTATAATTATTATATTAAAATTATTTTAGTTTATTATTATATTAAAATTATTTTAGTTTATCATTATATTAAAATTATTTAAGTTTATTTTTATATTAAAATCATTTTAGTTTATGATTATATTAAAATTATTTTCTTTTATTATTATATTAAAATAATTTTAGTTTATTATTATAATTATTATATTAAAATTATTTTAGTTTATTATTATATTAAAATTATTTTAGTTTAGTATTATCAGTATTATTGAAATTTGAGGTCAGTAAATTGATAATTCAGAATAAATAAATGTTTTTAATAAAGTTATATTAAAAAAATAATAAATTTACTTATTTCGTATAAAATTTCAAAAAATTTATATGCGAAAAGACCAAAATATATTTGATATCCTTAAAAGAACGTTTTAACTTTTTTCAGATTATTATTAATACATATTTTTTAAACTTCCATTATAGTGGGGCAGATTGCTGAAACAATCTTTCACTTGGTGCTTGTATCACGAAGTGAAAGATTCTTATGGAATATTGAGATAACCTGCCTATTGATTAATCAAGCGATTTTTCCTTTTTTTATAGGACTACATAATAAAGTCCAACATGCAAAGATTTTAATGTAATGTGAACAAATATCATGTTGCCCAACCAACCATTTAGGTTGCCCCCGTATAAATCTGGTCCTTAATAGAGTAGCTCCTTACCTCTCGGTAGCAATATGCCTTGTTTTAGCTAAACAAGACTCAAAAGATAATAATAGTTTGCTTTCTTAGATTTCATGTACAAAAAACAATTGGAGAATTCACATTTGTTTTATTTTCATAAATTTGAAGCAAGTAAAAATCTGATTAAATCTTCCAAGGGAAAAGTTTGTGAAATTTCATTAATTTTTACGTTTTTATTCAAGTCCGTGTTCGTTAATGAGCTGAGAAACTAAGGTTCAATTCTCAGTCAAATGCCTTTTTCTATTCCCTGGGACCTCTTTCCCACAAAAACAAACAAACAAACAAACAAACAAACAAAAAACGTCACGAGCCTGTCTCTGCTCTATCATTATTCTCGTAGCGAGTGCTCGTCTGAACTCCAATCTATGGTCCCTTCTTGCTAAACTTTCACAAAAAACACTCGACTAGTTACAACCACTATCAACAATTTTTCCCACTTTCTATTTGTGCCTAAATCTAAATGCAGCTTCCATAAACAAAGCTTCTTTCTTAGAACTGCCTGCCTGTAGAAACACTATCCCACTGGCCTACTTCCTGGCCGACTACAATATGATAGCCTTCAAGTTCAATGTAAACTAGTTCTTGTTGAGTTGTCTTCATAAATAATCCAATTTCTGCCCAATCTACACCATTAACTATTATTACACTACCACCTTAATTAACCTTTATCCTCGAGTGGCTTTCGGGCCTTGAGAAGTGGTGACTCTTAAATAAAAAAAATGCCCTTTTGCTAAACACACTCAGCATCATAAGGTAAGTATCAAGAATAAGCGGAATAATCCTGGGAAATAAGTGATATCATCCCCTACACCTTGGCGTAATAGTTAATGAAAAGGGAGCCTTAGTGTCGCTCTAAACTATGGTTGATAATTTTACTTCTTTAATTGTAAAAAGCTCCCGAGCTCCCGAGTTTATTCCACGTGATATTTTTTTAACTTAAAAACAAACAAACAAAGCATCAGGTCATAAATGTTTACATGATACTAAAACATTTTTTTATTATTCAATGTCTGCATGTTTATTTTATTGAGCAGTACATTTAAATGCAATTCAGATAATGGAGTTTCACACTAGTGGGGGGGGGTGATGAAGGCCCGGAAACTGTGCGTATTCTCTTTCCTGGTGACCTAACATTAACCAGAGGACAAAATGAAATATCCCCCCCCCACGATATATACGATTATATACACGTCTACAAGTGAATAAACTAAGAAGAGGAAGGCCCTGAAACAGCCTGCATTCTCTCCTGATGACCTGACATTAACTGGAAATCGAAGTGGAATACTTCACAAGTGAAAAAAGCTGAAAAACAGATGGTATACAAGCCTACAAGGTAAGCTGTTTCTTTCAAAACACAATATCTTCTGTTGTCCACTTGTTCTATGGCGAGTTTAAGCTACTGTTCCGGTAGCAATTATATTCTATATCATTCTAATGTCTGTAAGTTACAAAAACATAAAATGGTTGGCCGTATTTGAGGGAAATCCAAAGGCTGTCCTTTCATTGGCTACTGCACTGAAATGTAAGGGAGGGCGCCACTCCTTTCCTAAGACTACTCCCGTTATCCTTGATCCTTACCCCATAAAGCCAAGGATTCAGCAAGGAGGGATCAAGTATCATTTTAAAAGCTTTTGGTATGACTCAATCAAAGATTGAGCAATGGTCCTTTTAGCCCATGAGTGACCACTTTTACCATTCTGTCAAATGAGCCGGTTTTCAAATAATGAACAAACATCTTGCTGTACAACTCTTCACTAAAGATGCCCCTTATAAACCTGAGCTCCGTAGCCCCTTATGTCTTAGTGGCCATATGTCTTGCTTATGCTGAATATAAGTCTTAAAAAAAAAAACAGTAACAAAAAACAAGCTTAATTCGATTTCAAGTATGTTCTAACATAATCTAGTATGTTTAAGGTAAAATTAAAGTGGTCTACTATAGTCAAGGGCAAACCTAACGCTCACTTTTCATTAGCTATTACATCGTGTTGTAGGGGAAGATGCCAGTTCTTTCCCAGGATTACTCCACTTATCATTAACCCTCACTTTGCAATGCTGATGTTTAGCAAAAAGGCGTCTAGTACTATTTTTTTTTAGCCTTTTGTATGACTCTGCCAAAGATTGAACCTTGGCTCATTAAACGAACACTCCAGTCAAATGATCTTGTACAAAAATATAAAAATTAATGAAATTTCACTTTTCCCTTCAGCGATTAAATCTGAGTTTTACTTGCTTCCGATTCATAAAAAAGAAAAGGTAAAAAGAAAAAAGAAAGAAAGAAAGCAGAAAATATAGGAATTCCTCCAATCGTTTCTTTTTTTATGTGAAATTTAAGAAGAAAAATATCTTTCTTTCACTCTTTTCACCCCAAACAAGGAGTATTGCACTGAAAGGAAAGGGATTACTGTGTTAGGGACCAGATTTATATTCAACAACCTAAGTGGCTGGTTAAGCCACAAGATATTTGTTTGCAATACATTAAAATTTTGCATGTTAGTATGATCAAGGGAGCAGAGAGGGAATTCCAAAGGTAAGTGGTCCTAAGAAAGGATCTATAAAAGTTAAAAAAAAAAAAAAAAAATTCAGGCATCTAGGGACCTCTACAGTGAAGGGGTGGGATTTTGCTATTAATTAGATGGGTTGGGGGTATTTTTGCTGAGGGAGATACAAGTGCAGTAATTCACCGGAACACATTCCATGGATGTATTTGTAAAATAAGCACAGGAATACAACATTGAAGTATATAACACAGAACCTAATTGGGAACTTGTGCAGTTTATGGACCGTGCTATTTTAAAACTAGGATTTCTAAGTTAAATTCAATTTTTACATTATTTGCTTATTAAATTATGTAGAAGTACAGAATAGTCAACAAAGCCCCTCTTCTCCTATGTTAAGAATGGTTTTCTAAATAATAGAGTAATATTTCAACACGGTCCATAAACTGCACAAGTATCCGTATTAAGTTAGAATTTTTTTTTTTTGCACCCTGTCCAAGAAGGAGTTGAACATCAACCCACATGTAGTAACAAATACTCCATGCAGGTGCAAATGGTGGCTTTATAGAGATATAGGATACTAACAGGTGTGAGAAGGCCGGCAGGGAGGAACCTTTCTCCTTTGTAACAGAGTTGGAAGTATATTTTTAATATTTTATTTAAAAAGGCGGTAGTTATGCAGGAGAAGGACCTTGCTATAGTCAGAATTTTCCAGGCAGTTTACATAAAACGCTGGAATGTGCCAATGAATTTGCAGCATCCAACATCATTTAATAAAATATTTATTTGCTGTCATTGGTTTATTATATATAAAAAAAAAAAAAAAAAAAAAAACAGCTAAATATTGATTGAGACAAAAAATTATAAAAAAAAAGAAAAAAATTGGATAAGTTTTTTGTTATCAGTTGTTTGTCATTACAAAAAATAAATATTTATTCATGAAACTTACCTTACAATGATTGTTTTATTTAAGTTGGAATTTTTTTCAGGTGTCATAAAACTTATCCAATAAGTATTCATTAAAATTTTATTCGTAACAACAACAAAAAAAAATTCATTTTTCAATTAATTTTTCATTGAATGAGCTTCGTACTGACGAAAATAATCTTCATTCGGCGTTTTACGTGAACGGTCCGGAAAACTGACGATTATATGGTCCTTATTCTCCATAATTACTAAAAAAGGCCTTGAAGTGTTTTAATATAAGACGATAAAAGATTTTTAAAAAAATAGCAATCAATTGGTAAGAGTTAAAAAGTTTTGTTGATGTGGATGCTGGTTAGCATTAGGGTTAGAAGACCGTAATGAATGTTCTCAAAAACAAATAATTGAATAACTTTTGATTTTATGTGCATTTAACGCGAACATGATTCGGAACGGGAAAAAATATCTAGTCGAAAAATATCTGATATAAATTTAACATCGGTTGAAAGGAGACAATATAAAGCAGAGAAAAAAATCCGAAACGAAATCGATCCAGTCAAGAAAGTTCAAAAGCACCAAAAGATTAACATTTTTCTGCGCGTTTTACGAATAGGTATCCAATAAAATTTAACTACTTACGTCATTAATGCCGAGTTTCACTGGAGACTCCCGAGACTGATGAACGTTAACGAACTTTATCGAACAAACTGAATGTATTATTAGCGTTTTTTTTTTTCTTGGATAGAAATTATTTAAGAAAAGTAAACTGTTGATTTCATCTTGTATTTAAGTGTATTCTGTAGTGCTATTTTGGTACTTCTGCATATTATGAAACAGACTGTTTTTTTTTTAATCCTAACCCTAACCTAGTTCTAACCTAACCCTTTTAATAAAGATAAATAAAAAGGTATTAATCCCAAATAAATAGTTACTAAAGTAATAAGAGTATTCAATATATATATATATATATATATATATATATATATATATATATAGTCTTTGAAGTTTTTAACTTTTAAAACTATACAAAAAAATATTTTTTATCATTCGTTAGAAAACCATCTAGTCAGTAAGTCATTTAATCACCTGCAATCACTGCATCAACTCGCTCTCGAATTTACTATAACACCAATAATTTATTTTTCAAGGGATCATCAGTTGTTTACCATGAAACACTGTTTCGGGGATTTATATATATATATATATATATATATATATATATATATATATATATGAGAGAGAGAGAGAGAGAGAGAGATATGTGTGTGTGTGGGGGGGTTCTTGTGCAGGATTTTTTAGATAGGATTTCCAAGTTAAGATACCGTGCGATTTGAATTTTTGTTTATTAAACAGTTATGTGAAATTACAGAAGTTAAAAAATTATCCATGATAAGAATAGATTTCTAAATAATAATAATAATAATAATAATAATAATAGTAATAATAATGATAGAAAATTATTATTTCCGCACGGTTCGTATTATGCATAAGTGGCAATTACATAAAAGTTGGAACTTAGTCTTTCTAACAAATTGAAAGATAATCGTCTGGCAATTAACGGCACTTTTTTTTATTTGTATATTTTGGTAAAAGTTGAAACTTGATTTGGCTTACGTCACAACTGAAAATCTATGGATACCTATTCCTAAAAAGCAGCCATTTGTCTTTTTAAATACAATTATTTGAAGACGTAAATTAAAACGAAAAAAGGTATTGGCATCAAGCTTACTTACCTTGAATGTTGAGATCTGAAACGGTGTTAATATGTCCGAATTTATTGACAGCTTTGCAAGAATATGAACCAGCATCAGACAAGTTGAGATCGCTCGAGAATAGTGATGATACTCCATCCTCGTAGGAAAGCCGAGTTCTTCGACTTGGTATAATTTCGTCTCCATCTTTATACCTATAAAGATCAGAAAGCAACTGATTCATGTTATGGCGATGTCTTCGAAGGTATTCCATGTTTGTTTGTTGAGAGAAGAAAAAAGAACTAGTCCTTTGAATTAATCACTCAAATATAACAACTTTAGGGTCGGGGGTCAAGTCAAATTCAAAACTCAACAGGTCGTTTTCAAATTATCTATCGAGAGTCCAGTGGTGATGTAATGTCGATAGTTTTGTTGTTTTATTTTTCCCTTTTTTTTTAATTCAACGCTTTTTTCTCCCAAAAGATACTTTTTAGGGGGGTGTTTATAATGCAGGGATCACAAAAAGGGAAAAATATTGGTGACTGTAGACTTTTTTTTTTCTTGAGGAGAACTTTAGAGAGAGTCCACTACGGCTGTTGCTGCTTCATCTCCTCGTGCTGCTGCTGGTCCATCCCTGTTGGCTGTGATGATGCAGCTGACACCAGCAAGTGTGTAACTGATGAAGAAGAAGGAGAACTACATCTACAACGGACGGGAAGGAGAGAGAAGGATGAACAAGAAGAAGAAAAAGAAGGACAAGGTGGTGGTTGTAACCGTACAAAACTTTCAAAGAGCCGAGAAAGTTTCACAAGACCATCCTCTCCTTCCCTCCTCTCGCTTCCTCACACTTTTTCTACCTTTTCCCACCTATTCCACTTATCTACCTACGCCCAGGAATATAAGCAAGCTGTTGTAAGGGTCCCGATCATCGCAGCACGTGTGCATGCACATACTCTCACCCAGCAGCAGAGGTGTGAGTGATACAGAGGGCTAGCAGTACCGGGTTAGGGTTAGGGTTAGGCCAGCAGTGGCGGTGGTAAAGGTATCAGTAGGCACTCTATATCAAGGAATGCATATCTATGAACAGCTGATAGATTACTGTGTTATTTGCTTACTTTTTCATCTTCATCTTCTTCTTCTTAACTAGCGGTTGTCATGGCAACAATGATAAAATTATCCCAGAATGGCACCTCTCTACCTTTTGGCAACAGTACAAAAAAAAAAAAAAAAAAAAAAAGCTAAATAATACCCAGGTAATATGTTTGTAACTCAATCTCATAGACAAGTACCTTTTTCCATTTGCTTGCATGATTATTGAGGCTTCCCTTCATCTTTGCGAATTACATTCTCTCTCTCTCTCTCTCTCTCTCTCTCTCTCTCTCTGTTGTTGTTATTGTTTCCATCTCTTCGTTCCCACCCCTTTTCATCCTATCTCCCACCAGGTCCTTATTTTAGGTTGGGCAGAGGCTTTCGTCGGCCTCTTTCGTTACTTATTGTTTTACCAAACGGTTTAATGTGATAGGTAGCCGACCTCTATGATTTGGTGCTTCAGTTTTTCTTTATATAAAAGAATACTGTATGTAACATTATCTGCTTTTTCTACACCGAGATTCTAACATTTTATTTTTATTTTTTACTAAGAGTCACCCCTTGTCAAAGCCCATGAGCCACTCGAGGGTAAGAATAAACGTAGTGACAGGTGGCCGGTGAGGCAACACTAATGATTGGTAATGATGGCGAAAGTTTGGCAAAGTCCGATTATCTAAGAAGATACATCAGTAAAAATTTGTTCACGATGTTACGATGTTGCAACCAGCAGAGAAGCAGCCTCGCGTTAATTAAAAAAAAAAACGATTTTTCTTTACTTCTTTTTTATTCCTTCTTTCAATTTTCTTATTTAACCGCAGAAGTGTCGCAAACAATCGATTTATTCAATTTCTCAAGTTAAAATATCAACTTTAAAACCGAAAAAGTTCATATTAACTCAGAAGAAAGCAGATATCTGATTTAGTCTGGTCTGTTGAACAGAAACACAATACGCATTGAAAACGATACATTGAAAAGAGGCTGCCATTTTGTACAGTGTCTATATAGACTTAATCTTCGCATGAACCCTTTAGACCAATTCTTATAATATAAAAAAAAAACTGTTTACAAACAAAAGGGAAACAAAGCCCTTTTATAAACAATAACGATATGTTTTTATGTGAGTGATCTTCACCGTTAGGTGTAGCTTGTCGAAAGTTTTAGACAGTGAAAAAAGGAAGTAAAGTAATCTCTTTATATCTGATTTATTAATTTAAACACAATAAACACTCCTGCACCATGAATGCAGAGGTAATGCCTGGGATCATGGCCTCCTAGGAACGAACCATGCCCCATTCTGAAAAAAAAAAAAAAAAAAAAACGTTTGAATCCTCTCCATCTTTAAGTGAACCAGACCTTAGAATAAAAATATGCCAAGGTTTTCCCCACCTCTTGTCAGTATCAATAAAAACTGATCCTGGTAGTATTAGCCGATATCACTATCAATTAATTTACAAAAATAATTGAGAAACTCGAACATAAAGAGAAAATAATAAATTTGATTCTTAACGGTTCCTAAAGTTCACGTGATTAATCAAAACTTATGAAAAATGTCAACGTGACTCAATATACAACTAAGAAATGTATCACGTTTATATTGTTTGGGGATCGAATTTTTAGTACCAGCTCATATGCAATGTCGGGTGATCGCTATTTCATAGGAGATAATCTTTGCATCGACTGTAAGACCAACTCGTATAATATTTTGTAAAAAAGGTCAAACAAAAAGAAAACAAAATCCTTCTATTAATAAAATGATATATTTATTTGAGTGACTTTCACCGTTGGGTGTAGGTTGCCGAATGTTGAAACAGTGTTACAATCAAAGAAGTAATAAATTAAGAAAGTTCAGCTGCCGAAAGTATTTTCTTGAGCTGTATATCTTTCAGTGAAGGATAGCCTTGCTCAATGTCAAGCTGACAAAGATAGGAGAGGGGACGTCTTTCTTTGTAAGTCTTAGAAAGTTCTCAGTTAACGGCTCTGTAATTCCCTAAGGGTCTAGAAGTAGTCCTTCAAGGGTTCGATTGAAATTAATACACTCTAGAGTCTGATTGATCCACGTGTGACCACCTCGCAGAGGCTACTATTGGCAAGCAGAAAGAACAATTTATATTTATGATGGCTACATTCGTGTTTTTGCCAATGATGCTGTGGTTGAAAGTAGGAATGTGGAGAGATAAGAATTAATGTAGTGTCAGGTGGCCGGTGATACAACACTGTGATGATTGGTAATGATGGTAAAAAAATTATTTAAGGGGACGGGATCAACCAAAAAATTGTTCTTATTGGGCTTAAAAACTAAAATGTTGTAGTTAGTTGGGAAGCAACCTCGTGTTAACTTAAAAAAACGATTGATTTTTCTTTACTTCTTTTTTATTCCTCCTTTCAATTTACTTATTTGACTGTAGAAGTGCCACAAACAATAGACTTATTCAATTTCTTAAGTTAAAATATCAACTTCAAAAAAAGTTCACATTAGTTTTGGCAGAAAACAAATACCTGATTTGGTTTGGTCTGTTGAACAGAAACACAATACACATCGAAAAGGAAAACCAATTTAACTAATTGATGAAGAAAAAGAAAAAGAAAAAGAAAGAAGAAAAAGAAGAAAAAGATCATCATTGGTTTAACGTCCGTTTTCCATGCTGGGATGCATTTGATGGCTTTTAGAAATTTACTTCAAAATGAATTTATCTCTGCCAAGTCTATTTATCTTTCAAGTTTATCCTTATCACGTTCTCTTGTTTTCTTCAGTTTTTTCCTGTCAGCTGACCCTGTTACTTCAACTGCTCTACATCTTCTAAGCGGGGGCGGTAATTCATGGAAGAATAGTCTTATGACAACAGCAAAGATAATACAACACGCCCCCCCCACCATCTGTCTCTAAAAAAAAGGAGCAGGTAATTTTTGAGAGGATGGTACCATAATCACAAAACAGATAATACATTATCCCTCCCCTTAAAAAAAAAAATAGAAGGAGACAATACTATGTACAAACGAATATATGCTATCTCTTTGCCCCCCCCTCACAAAAAGGGTGAAGATAATGCTTGGAAGGATAATTTAATGACAAGTAAATAAAGACTGAACTACCAACTTCCCTAAAAATAGGAGCAGA